>NW_006287806.1:113193-119108 GCF_000327345.1 Myotis davidii
AGACAGGAAACAGGACAGGTGTATGGGAAATTTTGCCTGCTACTCATTGAGAATTAGACCAGAGTGAACTGTTTTCATCCTTCAGTCAGTGGTTTTGTAGGCCTTTCTTAACATCCTAAACACAAATCTTAAGTGTTCAAGGATACATTATGTTATAGTCTATGGTACTTTACAATAAGCCAATGACTTTATCTATACTCAGGGAAGAAAATAGTGATCTGTTCCAATATCAGCAGAGAAACTGGTCATATAGGACTTAATAAGATTCTATTCATTATTTTTCAACCTGATGCCTTCTTATGGTATTTTAAGACTAATTTGACCATATAACATTCCACTTTACATGCTGACTTTACCATCTATCCCTAGGTGACATACATTTCCATTGTGTCTCATTTACCTGATAAAGTTCCTAAAATCAACTCAGTTAGCATGACTTAGTTAGGGGTGATATTTGCATACAGTTGTCCCCATATCCTGAGGAATTGGTTCCAGGACACCCCCATCCCCTGCCATGAATACTAAAATTCCTAGATGCTCAAGTCCCTTATATAAATTTATATAAACTATTTGCATATAACTACAAACATCCTTCCATATACTTTAAATCATCTCTATTATAATTCCCAATACAATGTAAATTCTATGTAAATAGTTGTTATACTGTATTGTTTGGGGGAATAATGATAAGTCTATATATGTTCAGTACAGAGACAACCATCATAAGCCTAGCTACATAATACACAACAATGGACCTTTTTTCCTCCAAATATTTTCTATCCTCAGATGTGAACCCATGGATATGGAAGGCTGACTGCACACTGTATAGGGGCCATGAGGGATGTAGAAGAACTTCAGAATTACAATGTGTTGTGGAAGAGCAGTCAGGGGCAGCTAAAAATGTGGTCCAGGGCTATCAGCTGAAAACAGTGCTTTTATGCAAATGGAAAACTATAAAATTTCATTTCCTTAGGAAACATTTCTATCTCTCAGAAAAAATTAATAGTTTACTGATTTGTTTAGAACAAGAAACTTTAGAGTTATCTTTCAGAAAAGTGTAGAAAATGTACAGATATTGGATATGTTCTATGTAACTGGTGCCCCCTTTATGTACAGTGCCCCTGTGACGTGCACACTCTGCACAGAGAGCACAGCAGCACTTGTCTAGGGACCTGAGAAGGATTCAGCAAAAGGCTATGATAGAAGAGATCAACCAAAGAACGTGTATGCATATATACATAACCCATGGACACAAACAATGGTGTCACGTCGTAGGCTTGGGGTGGGGGTGGGGTGGGTTGGAGTGGATCAATGGGGGACAGAAGAGGGGCTTCTGTAATATTTTCAACAATAAAGATAAATTAAAAAGAAGAAATGATGTGACAAGAAGACTAGAAGTGGGGGAGAAACAAAAAATAAAAAGCATGGAAGAGCAGCAAACACAAACTTGTCAAGCTTATCAATTTGTTCAGAACCTCTCACTGCTCCATGATACAGACACATATATCCTGCTACCCAAAAGCCCAGTTGCCAGCATAAGATTGTCCATGTTCAGTCCTGTTGTTCCCACCGATGAGAAGTATCAAAGATAGAATAAGTTATCAAAGCTTACATCAGAATTCAGAACGCTGCTTCTAACTTCAATATGCATTGCTAATAAATTATTTGGTGTCTCTCGCCAAATTCACTTGGTATAACTAATTGAATTATACCACAATTGAACTGGCTTTCCAGGAAAATATGCAGTATCCAATACAAATTAAATTTTCCCTGGCTAGTGGTAACTTGAACCAGCATATTTCAAATGTATATTTTTCCAAATACCAGAATTTATAATCTGACTCATCATTTATTAATCAAAAGAAAAACAGAAAATGACCTTTCACAAACAATTTGAAACATGCTCACACTCATACACCATACACAGGCGCACACACACACACACACACACACACACACACTACACTATACTACTGGTCTATAACAATTTTGTTCAGCTCCTTTAACACCTGCAGGATTTCAGAAGTGATGTACTGGCTGGGACTGAGCTATGGTCACAGGAGAAAATCCAGCCACTGTGTTACAGTGGTATTTTTCTTTTTTTGTGGAAACTCTTCCTTGTTCCCAGAAAAATATCTTTGTGGTCTAGCCACAGGGTTTGCAGACTCTGAAATTTTATTTAGCTGCTTTAATAATACAAAGCATCCTGCTTTCATGGGATAAAGGCACAAACAATAAAAGATGTTATTCTTTATACGATGAGGCTGACACCGTACCTAGAAGCATTGTCAAATGCCTTTCCAGGACTGGTGATGATTTATGCTGGGATGGTTACCTTCCTCTCATCCAAAGCACATTCCCATAAGACATCACGCTCAAGTGATGAAGTGTTTCTGGGGTCAGTGTTCAACAGGCAGTAGGGTGATTGATGAAGAGTATAGGTTGGTAATAATACTTCACAACATTACTGAGATGATTAAATGAGATAATCCATATTAAATGCTTGGCACCCAGTAAGCACTTAATGAATAAGATCTATTACTACTATTCCTGTTTTAGGAGGATCTAGCCTAGGTTATTGGCCTAATTAGCATTACAATATATAGCATTATAATAGCTGTATTAGCATAGATATATCACTGATTAGAAATGAGGACAACAGTGAATCTCTTTAATGCAGTAGAGTTTAGTTCCCTTAAAACCAACCTTAGAAAGACCCTAATAGACCCCCTTTCAAGGAAGAGGGGAAAAATAATAATAAGTAGAGAAGTTAATAGAAATTACTCAGCTAGAGGCAACATCCTACTTGTCATTTTACTTTATCCCCTGAATTAGCTCCCTTTTTCATTGTTATCTCCATTCATTGAATTTCATTACCTATTTTTATAGGATAATTATAGGTGTGAGTGAACATGTAAAAAGAGAAGTTTTGAATCCAGTTATCTATTGATAGAGAGCAGCCTGAGGTCATTCCTCAAAGATATAAAAGAGGAGATGATATATTAGATCATCCAGCACGATGACAAGTCAAATCATGCCCCCCTTCCAAGGAAGAGATTTTCTTATCAGAAACTTCCTGGGTACTTTGCATATACCGGGTTAATAGGCTTTAAGGGGAACAACCTCAACTTGCAGTGCCCCAATTGTTGGCTCCCCTATTCACTTAAAAGCTGTCATCTCTGTAATGGGGGGAAATAAGGAATGCATAGATTCATGGGTAAATGTAAAAGGCTTCCTGAATTTAGCTTTCTCTAATTAGATACATCTTTCTCTTTTCTTTCCACTAAGATTTAGAGCATGTTGGCAATAACCTACTTCAGAATCAGCAAGATGCAGAGTTCAACCTCCTTGTTAGAGCTAAGCTTTAGAAGAGATGGTCAAAATGATCTACTTCCAGTAAAAAGCATGTGTGTCTGATAGCCAGGTTCAGGAGAAAAAATGGATGCCCTATTTGATCCGGGGGAATTTCCTAATGATTAATGATAAGTCAATTTCAGTAAATTCTGTCCTCTTGTTACATAGTAGGAAATAAACAAAATATTAACCTGAAATTCATTCCTATTCATTCAACAAACATCTGCTGATCACCTACTATATCTCAAACATAAGGTAGAGGTAATATGTGAAGTTAGTAGAACACATGGCAATGGGAGGAAGGGGAAAATATAAATGAGATTGATTCCAAGTGAGGGAGAAATAGGAAGGCCTTTTAAACTTGGTGGATTTAAGTAGTGACTTGCAATTTCATCTTTTAAAAAATACTACACTGGCTATCTACTGGGTGCCAGGCATTGTAGATGCTCCCAAATGTGCATGGCCCAGAGTTACCTCTTGCCAATAAAAGGTACTGAACACCTGACACCAAATAATACTTTATTTTTTTCTTCTTTATTTATTTATTTATTTATTTATTTATTTTTAATACTTTAAATGTTAATATTGAGGGAAAGGTTTATCTACAGATAGAGGAAACATTTGACTTTGGGGCACACACTACCTTCCTATCTCCTTTGAAACAGATAAACAGTTCTACCAGAGTGTTCAAAATTCCCAACTCACTCATTTGAATAGAATTGGCATCTCCCAAGTGGAGCATAGGCTTACAGTTGAAAGATAAAATGGCCCTAAACTGAAAAATGACTTATCTTTGGGGAAATGCAGCAGATTACATACAGAAGAGAGAATAAGATATGATAAAAGTTGTATATGACATCAAGAAAAGAAAGGGAAGTTAAAGATTTCTTAGCTCTAACCTACATTTGCAGTATATTTCCTAAGATATATAACACTAATATGCTTTGTACCCAAACCATTTTTGACTGCTTTCTTCATTAATTTACTTTCCACTTCCATTACTTTGTTCAAATTGATTCTTTTGCCTTGGATGGCTTTCTTCCCACATCCTCCTGTTGAAGTATTATCAGTCCTTGAAAAAGGCAAGTTCAAAGGCAACCCCCTCTATGAGGCCTTCCCAGATCTGTCCACAAAAAATAAATTCCTCCCTTAAAGATCAAAGCCAATTGTTTGTGCTTCCTTTATGATTTTTATCAACTTTAGGTTAAAATGGTATTCGTTTAGTTATTGCAAAGATTGCAAGTACTTAGAAAAATTCTATTTATTTGTTTTGGTGAGTTGACATAACAACTTACCATGGTGCCATAGGTAACCAATAAATGAAATTGATTTTAATAGGAAGAACACAGAGAGGAGACAGGAAGACTTTAGCCATGTATGAAAATGAGCCAACATGGTTGATTTCTAAACCTGAGTGAACATACATACAAATGCAAAGACACATAGAAACACATCCTATCTAATAAAAGAGAAACATGGTAATTAGCGTATGACCACTACCCTTCCCATTGGCTAATCAGGGAGATATGCAAATTAACTGCCAGCCAAGATAGCAGCTGGCAGCCAGGCAGCTTGAAACTAACATGAGGCTTGCTTGCTTCAGTGACGGAGGAAACCAACGTTCCCTGACTGCCTTGCAGGCCTCTGAGCCTGCAGTTTGAAACATTTTAACAAATATAGAAGCTAAAAAAAAACCCGGAAACCAGCTTTCAGCGAGCTGGGATCTCAGAGCTGGAGTCAGAGCTGGAGTTATACGTTGTTTCAATTATAGAACTGAAACAAACCAGATACCTACTTTCAGCAGGGGAGGCCTAAGAGCTGGAGTCTCAGAGCTAAAGCTGGCCCAGAATTAAAAAAAGAAGAAGAAAAAAAAAAGGAGCGGTTGGGAGCTTCCGTCACCCGCCAGCCTGAAAACAGCCCTCAGCCCCTCACCCAGACTGGCCAGGCACCCCAGTGGAGACCCCCACCCTGAAGGGTGTGTGATCAGCTGCAAACAGCCATCACCCCCTCACCAAGGCTGGCCAAGCACCCTAGTGGGGAACCCCATCATGAATGGTGTGTGACCAGCTGCAAACAGCCATCATTCCCTCACCCAAGCTGGCCAGGCACCCCAGTGGGTACCCCCACCCTGATCCAGGACACCCTTCAGGGCAAACCAGCCAGCCCCACCCATGCACCAGGCCTCTCTCCTATATAGTAAAAGGGTAATATGCCTCCCAGCACCAGTATCAGCGGAGCCCAGAGGCCTCCCAGCACAGGGATCAGTGTGACAGGGGGCAGCGCCCAAACCCCCTGATCACCCTGCAGCTCTGTGTGTGACAGGGGATGGGGACACAACCTCCCTATCCTCCCTGCTCTGTTCGTGACAGGGGAAGGCGCCCCAACCTCCTGATCAGCCCTGCTCTATGCCTGATATAGGGGAGCTCCCCAACCTCTGATCGCCCTGCGGCTCTGTGTGTGACAGTTTGCAGGGCCCAAACCCCCTGATCGGCCTTGCTCTGTGTGTGACGGGGGAGAGCCATAACCTCCCCATCGGCCCTGCCCTGAGTGTGACAGTGGTG
>NW_006287806.1:119464-120280 GCF_000327345.1 Myotis davidii
GCCCGGCGCTGTGTGTGACAGGGGTCAGTGCCCCAACTCCTCTATTGGCCCTACTCTCTGAGTGACAGGGGGAGCTCCTCAACCCCCTGATGGGCCCTTCTCTGTGTGTGACAAGGGGCAGCGCCCTAACCCTTGGATTGATCCTGCTCTGTGCGTTACAGGGGGTGGCGCCGCAACCTCCCCATCGACCCTGCCTTGATTGTGACAGTGGGCGGTGCCCCAATCCCCCAATCGTCCCTACCCTGAGCATGACTGGGGGTGGCATAGCAACCTCCCGATCCGCACTGCTCTGTGCATGACAGGGGCAGCACCCCAACTCTCCAATCGGCCCTCCTCTGAGCCCAACCAGGGCTTCACCTAGGGATTGGGCCTGCCCTCTGCCACCTGGGAGCAGGCCTAAGCCAGCGGGGCGTTATCTCCTGAGGGGTTCCAGACTGCAAGAGGGCACAGGCCAGGCTGAGGGACCCCCCCTTTCCCCCTGAGTGCACAAATTTTTGTGCACCAGGCCTCTAGTACAATAATAACGGTAATGTTATTATTTTAGATGCACCTTTAGGCTAGTTTCTTTAGGGACAGATTTCATTATTTCTTTCACATAAATTCATTTAAGGTATAGCACATATATGTTTATAATGATACCAGAGGCCCGGTGCACAAAAATTTGTGCACTCCGGAGGGAGGGGGGGTCCCTCAGCCCGGCCTGTGCCCTCTAGTAGTCTGGGACCTCTCGGGAGATAATGACCCACTGGCTTAGGCCTGCTCCCTGGTGGCAGAGGGCAGGCCCAATCCCTAGGTGAAGCCCCTGGGAGGTGGATT
>NW_006287806.1:120388-124775 GCF_000327345.1 Myotis davidii
GCCCTCGGGGGATGTCCACTTGCCAGCAGGGAGCAGGCCTAAGCTGCAGTTGGACATCCTTAGCTCTGCTAATGAGACGGGAGAGGCTCCTGCCACCACCACTGTGCTGGCAGCTGGCAGCTTGGCTTGTGGCTGAGCAGAGCTCCCCCTGTGGGAGTGCACTGACTACCAGGGAGCAGCTCCTGCATTGAGCGTCTGCCCCCTGGTGGTCAGTGTGTATCATAATGACCAGTCATTCCCAGTCGTTCTGCTGTTAGGGTCAATTTGCATATTACTCTTTCATTATATAGGATAGAGGCCTGGTGCATGGATGGGGGCTGGCTGGTTTGCCCTGAAGGGTGTCCCGGATCAGGGTGGGGGTCCCGCTGGGGTGCCTGGCCAGCTTGGGTGAGGGACTGAAGGTCGTTTTCAGACTGGCCACACCCCCTTCAGGGTAGGGGTCCCCACCTGGCCATCCTGGGTGAATGGCTGATGGCTATTTGCATGCTAGCCACAGCACCTTCAGGGTGGGGGTCCCCACTGGGGGGCCTGGCCAGTCTGGGTGAGGGGCTGAGGGCTGTTTTCAGGCTGGCGGATGACTGAAGCTCCCAACTGCTCCTTTTTTTCTTTCTTCTTTTTTTATTCTGGGCCAGCTTTAGCCTGGCTCCAGCTCTGAGGCTTCCGCTTCTGAAAGCAGGTATCCAGTTTGTTTCAGTTCTACAATCGAAACTCTGTATCAACTCCAGCTCTGAGATCCCAGTTCCCTGAAAGCTGGTTTCTGGGGTTTTATTTTAGCTTCTATTTGTTACTATGTTTCTTAAACTGCAGGCTTAGAGGCCGGCAAGGCAGGCAGGGAACGTTGGAGTCCTCCGTCACTGAAGCAAGCAAGCCTCATGTTTAGTTTAAGCTTCCTGGCTGCTGGCCGCTATCTTGGCTGACAGTTAATTTGCATATCGCCCCTGATTAGCCAATGGGAAGGGTAGAGGTCGTACGCCAATTACCATGTTTCTCTTTTATTAGATAAGGATATAATTATGAAATAGTATTAATGATAGTGGTAGTAGAATAATGATTACAGAATCTTTTTGATTTTCAGTCAACACTTGTATTTACTACCTTTCATTCCATTACTCCTAGGCATAGGTAATCTCAACAGCTATCACAACTATCTTCCCATCTCCTATACAAGGGGGCTCGAATTCCATGTTTAACTCCTATATTACTCAAAGTTCTCCATAGAAACAGAAATGATGGGATCGAATTTATCCATGTTACTGTGTAGAATGGCAAGCCCCAAATCTGCAGGGTAGGCCAACAAGCTGGAGATCCAGGGAAGAGTTTATGCTGTAGCTCAAGTGCCAAGACAATAGAAGCAAAATTTCCTCTTCCTCAGGGGGGCTCAGTCTGTTTTAAGCCCTTCAACTCATTCGATGAGATCCACCCACATTATGGAGGTAATCTGTTCTCCTCAAAGTATACTGATTTCGATATTAATCTCATCTAAAAATACCTTAAGAGTAACACCAAGGCTAGTGTTGGACCAAATATCTGGATAACATGATCTAACCAGGTGGAAACATGAAATTAAATACCACACCTCTCTAAGATATTTTTTGGCCAAATAAAAGGTATTTAGCCTAATAATCTTTTATATAAATCAACCCCATTAGCCTTAATACTTCCATGATTGATGCCAATTCATAAAATGCACATTAGTCAGGAATAATGTCTCAGGGCTAAGTGCTGTTACCAAGAAGTAAAAAAGCTGCAGTTCCTGCTCTTATTGTACATTACTGTAGCACTATGACTGTTAAATGAATTCCTACATTTACTATGTTGCCCCTGCAGCAAAGAACATCTAGCATTTCAGCATAATTCTAGAAATGACCCAAAATGCACTTTGGTGAATTGCATGCTGTGTGCAATATCTTGAAATGGAGCCAAGAACTACAGAATAATATGCTGGCATAACTGGTGGATATATCACCATTCATTTTTCATTTTGAATTTGTGTAATATACCCTGGAGTCTACTATTGAAAGGCACATTTTTAAGTGGAGAATAAGTGCCTATTTGCAGGTTAAAAATTGTTCAGTTACCAAATAGAAAGTCAGCATATCTGGGTCGGGGCACTTATGGGAGGCAACCAATCTTTGTGTCTCTCTCACATTGATGTTTCTCTCTTTCTGTCTTTCCCCCTTCTTTCTATTCTCTAAAAATCAATGGAAAAAATATCATCAGATCAGTATTAACAGCAACAACAAAAAATGAACCCTGAGCCATCATCCTTCACATCCTATACAAAAATTTGCTTAAAATGGACTACAGACGTAGGCATGAACTTATAAAATTTTGCTATAAAACATAGAAGAAATTCTTAGTAAACTTGGATTTAAAGTAAATGTTTTAGAGACAATTCAGTTTTTTGTAAAATAAAATTTTCCATAAAATAAAATATTAATCAAATGTTATCACTATTAAGAATTTTCATTTTTCAAAAGACAATAGTAAAAGAATGACAAGAAGCCATAGTCTATAAGAAAATATTTTCATATCAAATTTCTGATAAAATACTTGTATCCAGATTATACAAAAATCTTTCAAAAGTAAATAATAAAAAGCTATCATCCAAACAAATTGGGCAAAATATTTAAACAGACAGTTAACCAAAGATATAAAGATGGAAAATAAACACATGAAGAAATGATCAACATAATTATTCACTAGTAAAATGCCAATAAAAACCACAATAAGATCATGTTACACATATCAATATCTAAATTTTTTTTTTTAAAAAAACACACACCTGACAATACTAAGTACAGTCCAAGATGAGGAGTAACTGGAACTCTTACATACTACTTATTGGATTATACAAAGTTACAACCACTTTGAAAAAGCATTTTGTAATTTTTAAAATAATTAAATATGCATCTACCAGTCATATCCTTTCTAGGTCTTTACCAATGTGAACTGAAAGGAAAGGTCCACATTTAGAGTATTATTCACATAAACTGAAAATGAATTTTCACACAAAAATCTATGTGCGAATGTTCATAGCAGCTATATTCACAATCACCCAAAACTGGAAATAACCCAAATGTTCCTCAGCTGGGGAATGGATAAACATACTGTGTATATCCATACAATGGAATTCTATTCAATAGTTAAAAGGTATGAATGATTGGCACACACAATATAGATGAACCTCAAATGTATTCATCTCAAAAGAAGAAGGCATACTTAACAAGTTGCATACTGTATGATTTATTTTTATGACATTTTTGCAAAGCCAAAGCTAAAAGGACAAAAAAATAATTTAGTTGTTGCTAGAGGATAGGCGTGGAGTGTGGGATGATTATAAAAGGCCATGGAGGTACTTGAGAGCTGAAAATATTGCTTTAAGTCTTGACTGTGGTGATGGTTACATGAGTATATGCCCTTGCCAAAACTCATAGAACTATACATTTAAAAGGCTAAATTTTCCTATATGTAAGTTATACCTTAATAAAACAAAAGGAGAAAAGAATCTATTCTGTAAAATTAATCTCTGGTGATTGAAATAAAATAAATAGTGCTTCTTATACTAACAAGGGAAGCAGTGACTAATGGGAAAAGGGTATGAGGAAAGCTTCTATATTGATGGCACTGTTTTGTATCTTGACATCCTATATAATAAAAGGCTAATATGGAAATTGTCCCCTCAACCAGGAGTTCAACAAGGAGTTCGACCAGGGGGCAGGACCAACCAGCCAACTGCCCGTGCCCCTCCCCCTGGCTGGCCTGGCCCAATAGGTCCCTATGGGGCTGGCTGGCAGGACGGCCCCAGTGCACAGATTTGTGCACTGGGCCTCTAGTACATATACAAAGATGGAACAGCATACTTAACATTGGAATATTTAGTATCCATAAAGTATATCTCATTTTAAAATATTAAAAATATAAACATTCATTAATAGATTATTTAATAAATAAGAAAATAATTTAAACTGCTTACAATTAAGTAGTTCTGTTTTTACCTTGAAGTGTTATGCAGATTTTCAAATGAGTTGATGCAAAAATAAAGGGGAATATATAAGAAATGTAAAATTTTATTTTTAACTTTCAGCAGTCCCTCTCTACCCCCAACCCCCGACCTAGATCCCTGAAGAAAGGAATGTGGATGTTAAAAATGTTTTTCCTATTAATAACATAATTTAAAATTAACAGATTCATGCTGATTCTTCTATATTCTTATCTATTCCTCAAAGTGCAGTTTGCAGTCATGCCCTAAAAAAACAATTTTGGAAACTTGTATATCTTGGGTTAATATTAAGTTTCAGATCTCCAGCATGACTTCTGAAATTCAATGTCCCATTAAAATGTGCTGTTTAAATTACTTGGATTGAATCTTTGAATTATTTCTGTA
>NW_006287806.1:124793-138368 GCF_000327345.1 Myotis davidii
TGTGACCTTGACTGAAATTGAACCCGGGACTCTTAAGTCCACGGGCCAACACTCTATCCACTGAGCCAAGCCAGTTAGGGAAAAAACACATATTCTTAGAGAATGAACTAAATGTCACTCAAACAATAATAATAGATATAAAATTTAAAAAAAATATTTTATGAAGTTATGAAAAATATAGTTATTGGTATATTTATGGATTTTTTTAACTACTCAACACACACAAAAAAGAAAGCCTGATAGGAAAGTACAAAAAGAGAACTAGGGCAAAACCTTCTGAAAACCAAAATGTTATCAGGATATAGGAAGGGAGGGCAATTAATTAAATATTGGTATGTTTGTATAAATTTTACACCAAGTTTTTCACCATTTATCTTTCAAGGCCAGTCCTCTGAACCACCACATAGTTGACAGCTGCTGCAGGTTGGGTCTTGTTTGGATCCCACCTGAGCATTCTCTCTGTTCCAATGCAATTAAGGTCGCTAGTCACTGAAGACAGGAAAAGACTGCTTAACATCAAGTATTTCACCATTTTCTGCAGCCTGACTTAGTTTTCATTGAAAGCTTGATAAATATATTCAAGCTCCAGGGGAAACCATAGTAAACCAAGCAAAAGGCAGATTTAAATCAGAATCAGAGTAACTACACTTCACTCCTCTCAGCATGGGATGGCCAGTTCAGAGCATTTTTATT
Organism: Myotis davidii; assembly: GCF_000327345.1. Lineage (NCBI taxonomy): Eukaryota > Metazoa > Chordata > Mammalia > Chiroptera > Vespertilionidae > Myotis > Myotis davidii. Next base: position 125,487 of record NW_006287806.1, read on the forward strand.
TTCTTCTTTGAAAGAAAGTCTATCTTCCTACAAATAGAGCGGGAGGGGGACCCTCACCTAACTGATTTTCATTTGCCCTTTGTTTTTGTATTTTTTCTGTGGGTTTTTTTTTTTGCATTGATATTTAAATTTATTAGACAGAATTTTGCTTTTTACATAAATATTCAAATGTTCAAGACAAAGTTGGCTAAGGAGTTTTGTGATTATGACTTCAACTATGCTTTGCTTATGGATATGAAATTCTGCTTGGTTACTTTTTAAATAATCCTATAGCAGTTCATGCTGCATGTCAAAAGATTCTTAGTACTGCACACTGGGCCAGTTTAACACACCCCATGGCAGTGTTTGTGTCAAACTATGCCCCAAAGTGATCAGGACCTGGAAATTCATGTCCAATCCCAAAATGAAACCTTGGAATCTAGACCTTAAGGTTTTCTATATCGAGTGTCAGATATTCAGATGAAAATACTAGTAGAAACTTGGGTCGCCAAAATGGCAATGTAAGAGACCTAAGCCTCCATCCCCACACAATGATCAACAACTAGCTATCTGAACAAATGGCTCTGTGAGTGGTCTAGAGTCCACTAAGAAGTTTTAGCAACACAGTGCAATAAAAACCCTGATAAGGTGTGCACAAGAGAAGGAAGACAGCTTAATTTTCTCTACGTCATCCCATTCCCCACGTTGGCATTTTGCAATACCAAGAGGGAACTTCCCCGCTGGAAAGAGTTCCCCTCGCCAGGAAAAAAAGACTGGGTTGAACAACCATCTGCCCCTGCCTTTGGGGGCACTGCATAAAGGTTCCACTTCAGTTTCACCCCATCCAGATGGCTAGAAATAAAGGAGAAAAACAGGGTTTAACCATAACAACCATGCAGCAGGATCAATTATGGTTATCAGTGACTGCACTACAAACAAACCCAGCCGATTGTGACTGAAAAAATACCCAACAACCAGCACAGCTGCCACAGTACACTGTAGATTCCACATGTGTTCATGCTGGCTGACATGAGGTGCCTGTGTCCCTCATGTCACAGGGGCTACATGTGTGTAAGACACCAGCCTAGACCACCCAGGTTGACACCCTACCACCCTGATGAGCTCAAGGCTAGCTCCTCCATCTGTGCACTTGTATGCTATTGATCTGATACCGTCACCATACCTCTACTTTATGCCAAGAAGGCAAGTGCAGACAAAGGAGAGCGTGTGGAAAGTCAGGGCCCCTCAGATGTCTGTGGGCTTGGATCAGGTCCCATCTTGTGTGGCTGATCTGTACCACTGCTCTCATGTGCTGTTAGCTCCTCCAGCTGTGTACTTCCATGCTACCTGCCGATCCATAGTCACCAGCCACAATTACAAGATACATACCAAAGGGGTGCTTGTGCAACTACAGGGAAACACATTGACAACCAGGACCTCCATAACTGCTAGTGAACTCCTAGTTGCCCCCATCCTTTGCTGTGTACCCTAGCAGCCGCCACTATGCATGTGTCTACAACTGGCCCCGGCCACTGCATAAGTACATGTAGCTGGCCCTCAGAATCAAGCATGTTCCAGACACCACCTCTGCCTTCTCTAGTCCCTTACTGCTGGACCTGGAGGCACCACTTAGAACCTCAAGAGCACATTCAATCACTCAGAAACCCACATTATGTTCACTGAAGAACCACATAGTTGATGTTTGACTTCAGCAACCTGAGCTAAAGAGAAATCACACTCTTCCAGACCCCATGCACATACACCGTGCACTTGGCTCCTTGCATCACTAAACCCACAGTCACAGCATGTCCAAGTATGCCTTCAGTCTCAGGTAAAAGTCACCCCTTACCAAAGTCAGGTCATAAAGTCTTAAAGAGGTGACTGTTCCTTCAAATACAAAAGGAAGTTTATATAAGGCTACATGGGTATGAAGAATCAGGGAATCATAACTCCATCAAAGGAATACAGTAAAACTCCAGCCATGAGCCCTAAAGAAATGGAACCCTAAGGAAATGTCTGACAAAGAATTCAAAATAATTGTTCTAAAGATGTACAGAGAGTGACGGTATATAACACAGATACACAATTTAATTATATATGGAAAACCATATAAAAACAAAATTAGAAGATGACCAAGAATGAGAAAAAATTATTGAGCTAGAAGACAGCAATAGAAATTATCCAATCAGAAGAGGAAAAAAATGAAGCAAGCCTATGAGACTTATGAGATATCATTGAGACACCAAGTACTCATCTAAAAAGTCTGACTTCGTAAAAAAGAGAGTTGAGGCCCAGCCGGTATGACTCAATGGTTGAGCATTAACCTATGAACCAGAAGGCCATGATTTGATTCCCAGTCAGGGCCACTTGCCTGGGTTGCAGGTTTGATCCCCAGTAGGGGGGCCTGTAGGAGGCAGTCGATCAATGATTTTCTCTCATCATTGATGTTTCTATGTCTCTCTCCCTCTTTCTTCCTCTCTCTGAAATCAATAAAAATATATTTTTTAAAAATGTTTAAAAGAAGAGAATTGAATCATACTTACCAGGGGCTTAGGGGCAGGAGTAATGGGGAAATTTGGTCAAAAGGTACAAACTTTCTGTTATAAAATATATAAGCTCTGAGGATCTAATGAGCAGCATGGTGATTATAGCTAATTATACTTGGAAATTGCTGTGAGACTTTTATTCCTGTTTCTCGAATTCTGTTTGAAAGTTCCTCTTTGCATTATAGAAAGTCAGTGGAAGAGGGACATTTTTAATAAGGGCCCCACCTTTCCCCATGTCCCTCAAAGGACACTAGTGCAATTTGTATGCAATTTTTATATTAGTAGGTCCTTTAACTGTTTCTATCCATGAATCCATATTCATAAATAAATGTTTCTACTGAAATCAGGAAAGCATTTTGGATTGGGGGAATAATAGAAAAAAGCACACTGTGCAGACCAGGAAAAGTGTGTTCATGTAGGTGGACAGGGGGTGGAGGGAGCTGAGGGATGGATAATGCTGTGGGAATCCATTTTGACTAGAAAAATTAGATTCATTGTAAGCAGCTCTGACCATAATCTTTCAAAAGATACACACAATCATACAGGTGAAGAATAAATTTTCAAAGTATAAATTAACAAAGGAAATGAGAGAACTCTTTTCTCATTGTCTATAAACATACTTTTCAGGGTAAGGAAATGAGTTTGAACATAAACTAGGTGAAATTTATTGTGTTTGTGACAATAACAGCTATCCTGTGAGGCAGATTGCAAGGATCCCAGGGTAATATGTGGAGACCTGACCTTTATTCTCAGTCACTACTATATGGTATTTATTCAAGAAAGACTATCAAGCTCCCCTATTGTGCTCAGTCTATACTAGATATGGTGGCCTTGCACTGCAGGCCTACTGGGGCAGGTAACATCAACCTCCAGTCCCTGGGTTATAACTCTGCCCTGAAGCCTGGCCTATTAAAACTGATGAAACCAAGGAGGCAGTGTAGCCCTGTGTGAAACTAAGAAGAGAAAGCCAACAGCCCCGCCCCCCATACACACACACACACACACACACACACACACACACACACACACACTTCTTGGACCCCTAGCCTGTGCCCTTTGGGTCTGTGATGGGAGTGGCAGTCCCGCTGATCTCTGAATCACCTCCTGAGTCATTGTTCCTTTACTTGAAAGATGACACGTATTTGCCACTGGATAGCTCTATTATCCCATCTTGTAGAATTCCAGAAATCTGAGACCCTCTTTTTGTCCTATCTCTCTGCCCCCTGTAGTCCAATTTGGCAGTGTTTCTGTTAGTAGAACTCCATGTCTACTCCTGGCTTCTGCTGAGCTGGCTCATTCGCTCCATGAGTCACAGGCATAATTTCTTTATTGAATGACTGTCCAGACACACCTTTGATATTCTCTCCAGAATATGCTTTCTCATTTTTTCTTTTTTTTTTGCTGTATATATAAGCTAAGAATTTTCCAAATCTTCAAGTTCTAGTTGCTTTTTGCTTAACAATTTCTCTTTCAGTTTCTCTCTCTCATCTTACATTTAACTGTAAGCAGCAAGGAGAAACCAGGCCACAGATTCAACACTTTGCTTAGAAATCTCCTCAGCTAACTATCTAAGTTTATCATTTACGATTTCTGGTTTCCACAAACACAGGAACACAATTCAGCCAAGTTATTTGCCATTGTATAGTAAGGATGGCCTTTTCTCCAGTTTCCAATAGTATGCTTCTTATTTCCATCTAATATGTCAACAGAATCACCTTTGAGGTCCATATTCCCACTAACAGTTTCTTCAAGTCAATCTATGCTTTTTCTAAAATGCACCTCAAAACTCTTCCAGTGTCTACCTATTACCCAGTTCCCAAACCACTTCCACATTTTCAGAAATTTATTACAGAATCATTTCACTTCTGTAAAAATCTGTATTAGTCAGGGTTCTCCAAAAGAGAAACAGCAACAGGATGTGTGAGTGTGTGTGTGTTTATGTGTGTGTGTGTGTGTGTGTATTTATTTATTTATTTATTTTAAGGAGTTGGCTTATTTGATTGTGGAAGTGCAAGTCCAAGTGTATTATCTCCAGGCTGCGCCAGCAGGCTGGAGACTGAGGGAAGCTATGCTACCTGAGTTCAAAGGCAATCTGCTGGCTGCATTCCTTATTGCTCAAAAGAGGTCAGCCTTTGTTCTGTTAAGACGTTTAACTGATTTTATGAGCCCCACACATAATATGGAGGATAATTTGCTTTATTGAATGTACACCAATTAAACTTTAATGTCATCCAAAAAAATACTTTCACTGAAACATACAGAATAATGTTTGACCAAATATCTGGGCATAGTGGCCCAGCCAAGTTGACACAAAAATTGACTTAACAAAGTCTTCCAAAATCTCATGTCTACGCTGAACCTCAGAAAGTCACCGTGCTTGAAAATGGGGCCTTTGCAAATGTCAAAATGGATTAGGGTAGGCCAGAATCTAATGCAACCACTATCTTTATAAGAAGAATAAAGAACATACAGACACACAGTGAAGAAGGCCATGTGACAATGAAGGCAGAGGTACGAATGATGCGGCTACAGGCTGAGGTATGCCAAGGATTGTAGGTCATCACCAAAAAAATAGGCAGAGGCAAGGAGGTATCCTCTCATGCAGCTTTTGGGGTGATCATGGCTCTGCTAATACATTGATTTCAGACTTCTAGCCTACAGAACTGAAAGAGAATGCGTTTCTGTTACTTGAAGGGTTCAAGATTGTGGTAATTCGGTTTTGGAGCCCTAGGAAGCTAATACACATACTATCATCTGTATCGCCTTGGCATTTTCTGAAGTTAGGGCAAATAATCTATATTAGACCCTAACATTTCTTAGAGGTAGAATAATGTCAATTCTTGGTGGTTATTTAACTAGGAGGAATCAAACTCCTAGATAGTGGAATCTTTTGGAGCTTTCCATGTTTGATAAAAGATAGCAGGTTACCCTCCATAATGTGGGTGGACTTCATAAAATCAGTTAAAGGTTTTTAACAGAACAAAGACTGACCTCTTTTGAGCAATAAGGAATTCAGCCAGCAGATAAATTTATTATCAGAAGTTTGTCAAAGATTAAACCCTTGAGGTCATATTCCTCAACTGCTGTCTTTGGAAGCAAGAATGTACTAATGTAAATTTACATCTCTTCTCTCCAAGCTAATAATTATCAAATGCAAGGCTTGTCTCCAGGTAAAGAAATTTGAAGCATTAATCATTTCAGAATCTCTGGTTTGTTAGATTAAAAAAGGAATAGAATACCCTTCCAAATGGTACAGATCAATGGCCAAGTACAAACAGAAATCTTCACCTGGGGCATAGGCATGAGGTGGAGTTGTGGCAGGTATTCCCCAATTATTAGGAAAAATAATCATGTAAATTTCCTCTTTGAACTTCTGTGACTGTTGATAAGCATATGTGTGTGGGTGGGTGGGTATAATGTGGATAATGATTAAAAGATGTATGATTACAGGGAAAACTGTCAATGTTGACATGGATTATAAACACTAGTTAATCAGCAAGTTGAGAAAAAAAAATTGTGATTTGGCTATATAAAAGTGTTAGTAATTATTGTCATTTATTTGAAGTGCTTACTATTGATGCCTAATTATCTCTCAGTCCAATAACAATTATGCATACTATTAAATATATGTTGTAACATTAAACCTGTGATACATTGTGTTTGGTTATGGCACTAAATTCCATGCATGTATACTCCAACCTCCCTATTTGACCTCTTCGGTTATTTATTCACAATTCAGGAAACAGGAGAGGAACAGCAGAGGACATTAGGTGTAGTTTTATGAACCTGGCTGAGTGATAATTGAGAAGGCCTGTAAAAGGCATACTTTCAGGCAGAAGGCAGAGGTATACAGGAGCCAATTTCATCAGGTCAAGCTCTGGGCTTTGCAGACCTCAGTTTGGTAAGCTACCTCAGTAGATGCCAAGAATGACAGCACCACAGTGGAGTAGTGAACTGCCAAAGACATACTTGCATTACTTGACTTTCTGCAACAGGCCTTCACCTTCAACAACCCTTCCCCAACCCCCCACTCCCAACCATCATCTATAGAGCTAGTCATATTAGTACCCAGTAAACTCTTTCTAGGTCAATTTCTAAACTGAAATAAATGAACTAGATTGGTTGATCTCTGATAAAAAAACTTCTGTTGATTCAGAGAAATACCTAAGAAGTTTTTTAAGAGAAATGAAGATAAAGATCTGGCTAGTTTGCATTATTATAAACAATACACTAAATTCGTTCAGATGGTCTCTCATAATCTTGACAATCCAGAAAAGTGGCCACAGCCTCCTGTACTAAGCATCACAGTCATTGTCCAGGTAATAGTTCAGAGAGAAGTGAGCATACACGTTGATTCAAGGGTATTCTTTTTATTCATAAACACACATTTAACTCCAATTATGGCAGATAAGCACCTGGCTTTTTTCCCTTTGGAAGACTATAAGTAATCATATTTCCTTTAGTTAAATAGCCAAGCATAGGCTCTGATTATACAGGATATCCTAGTTATTGTATGCCCCTCAAGCAGTATCCATTTTGAGTTATACTGAGTTGAACAGGAATAATTCAGACTTTTGAAAATACCATTTTCATTTTTCCTTTTTCCAGACACCTTCTTGTAGTCCAATTAATTTTTGTAGCCTCTAGCTTCACTTGAAACATTACTTCCAAAGTTCCAAGTACATGCTGTTGGTATTTGTTCTGCCATTAGCACAGAAAGATTGGTAGTGCCAGCCAGAATATGTTAAAAATGTGTTAATGCAGGTAATTCTCAATATTATCCAGGCGATATTGTTAACATTTATATAAGGAAAAAAAAAACCTCTTAAACATAATATGACTAATATAAATTTTTAAGTATATATTTTTAATCATCACCCAAAGATATGTTTTTAATTGATTTTTAGAGAAAGAGGAAGGGAGGAAGGGAGAGAGAGGAAGGGGGGAGAGAGAGAAACGTTGATGTGAAAGATAAACATCAGTCAGTTGCCTCCTGTAGGTGCCCCAACTGTGGATTGAACTTGCAACCTAGGTATGTGACCTGAATGGGAATCGAACCCTCAACCTTTTGGTGTACAGGATGATGCTCCAACCAACTGAGCCACGTGGCCAGGGATGATCTCAAATTTTTGATGATGCAGATTATTAATGAATATTTTTCAACTCCTTTCTTCGGGAATCCAAACACACATTGGCAGTATGAGCAAGACCTTAGCCCTCCAAGCAATTTATATTTATCAACTTAAATCATTTAATAAGAAATTACTGAAATTACAGTGATAAGTTTCCATCTTCAGTATTTCTAAGTGGAAGTCCATATAATTTTTGTTTTAAGTAACATTTCAAGGAGTCAGCCTTCTGTGCAATATCTATGCCAAAAAAAGAGAGAATATAACACTTCTATTTATCAGGAACATTCTGAAGAGTCTCCCAGAACTGTAAATGCAACAATCAACAATTCATTAGTGAACGATGCTCTGAGCTTTCTCAATGACATCATTTTACTCTCATGTTCCACGTTCTCGAAGGAATAGACCTTAAATTTTTTGTGCAACACTTACTACACCTGCCACATGGTATTTTGCTTTGTTTTGTTTTTCAAATGAAAAATGTGCTCAAGTCCCAGGACTTGCTTATTGGATCAGGCTGCAGCTTCTAAAGAAATTGACCGAGGCTCCTGGTTAATGGGAGCTACTAATTACCTGCAAAGATCCAGAATGTGTGTTCATTACTAGAATTAATTTACTACACAATAAAGACTAACTGTTCACTCCAAGGAAGCCAAAGACATTTGTTTTAAATAATTCTTACTGGGGCATCAGATTCAACAGTGAAGCTATAACTCTAGTAACATGAATGGGAGGAGGAGGAGAGAAATAAACATAAAAGTAGAAAATTCTAAGAAAAAGTAACTGTAGGGAGATCAGCATTAGTAGGAAAAACAACTGATTCGCAGATTCACTTACCTAACTTTGCTATGAAAGTATTGTGGCACCTTTTCCCCCTTAATCATGAGAAGAACAGATATGGGACAGATGGCTTAGCACATGCTGGGAATATCATAAATATCTGTGGACCTGCCTTGATTACTTTTACTATATTAAACTTTTTATTCCAGGGAGAGTGGAGAGTTCCAATGCTAATTGGATGTTAATTAGGCAATGAAAATTTGTCCTGCAGTGATTGCATTTTTTTTAATTTAACGTTTTATTTAGTAGAGCAAACTGAGGAGAACTGGCTTAGATTTTGGGGGAGGGAAAAGAATAAGAACATTTTCCATCTATGATATTTTTTGAATTCAGTGTCTTAACTGCCTCACTTGCCAAGGTCACATTATGATCAATGAACTTAGGCAAAGACATGACATTCAAACTCAATCTATATATTTAAAAGGATAAGTGACCATATAATGTGCACTGACCACCAGGGGGGCAGGAGCTGCGGAGACTTGGCAAAGATCTTTCCAGAACCAGAGAGGAGGGAGCCCAATTCCTCACGGGGCTGCGTGATTCCACCTTCAGCTGTGGGTTATGTTGTTGGGGCACTGTCGGCCCCAAATCTGGTTTACTGCTGAGCTGCAGTGACTTGGCAGCAGTGGTTCTTGGGTGATGCACCCTGGAACCAGAGAGGTTAATTTCCTTTCAATGTGCCATTAATCTATCTATCTATCTATCTATCTATCTATCTATCTATCTATCTATCTATCTATCTGGCTAATATGCAAAGTGTCCCCGCAGGAGTTCGACCAGGAGACTGGGAGATCTATCACTCACTATGATGTGTACTGACCACTAGGGGGCGGTGCAGAATTAAGGAAAGCCCTGGCAAACAGCCAGAAGGCCCTGATTGGACCTGATTGCCAGCCAAACCTAGTGACCCTACCCGTGCACAAATTTCATGCACTGGGCCTCTAGTAGTAGTATAAAATGACTGGCCTATACTAATGATACATTTTCGGGGGAAGAATTTGGAAATATTGCAAGGCACAATTCAGTCTTTTCCAAAATACAGCTCAAATGTCATCTTCTCTGTGAATAAAGTCTTTCTTGCCATCTCCCTCCAAATAGGCTATGTTTGTTCTTGGTATATACATTTATTTTCAACTTAGTACACTATAATCTAAGTATCCTTTTATTTCCCTTCATTTTCTATTAGGTTTTGTTTTCTATCAGTCGCAGTATTGGGACCATACTAGACATTAAGTACATATTTGGTGATTTTAATCTGATTTTCTCTTCTATGACCAATTAATTTAAAAAGTTTGGTCATTTATTATACCTAGAACTTCCCACACCATATACCTTTCTGATTCTGTACAAAGAGAACTTATATCCAGATTGCCAATCTTGGGGTCATTAGAGATTTGTTAAGTGCCTATAAATTGGCGATATTCACTCTTTTTCACCTCATCCACTCTCTATACTGCTCCAAGATCTTGCTATTTAAAATCATTTCCATGTGCAGAACCTTTAATAGGGGTATGTTTCAGCATAATTATCTTCAACGTGAGTGATAGTGATTCCCCACAGTTTACTTTATTTGTTTGGACTATTTATGTTGAATGTGACAGATAATTCAAAGTGTCTTTAAAAGGGGGTGGAGGTTACTAGCTCACATAACTGAAAATCCAGGTACAAGGGGATTCAGGTATTAAAATGATGTCATCTGGAAACTGTCCGTTCTGCTGTGTTCAGTGCTGGCTTCATTTTCAACCAACCATGATCCAAATGGTGGAAAAGATAAACAAAAGCATCTCCAGCATTATGTTATTCCAGCTTGCAGCACAGGCACCAGCAGATTTCTCTTTCCCAGTAGTTTCAGTAAAGGGAATTTTTGTCTCTGTGAATTTGACTATTCTACCTCACATAAGTGGAATCATACAATATTTTATTTGTCCTGTTGTGTCTGATTTATTTGACTTAACATAACCTTTTCAAGGTCCTTCGAGATTGTACCATGTACCAGAATTTCATTCCTTTCTAAAGCTAAATAACATTCTACTGTATGTATATATCATATTTTGTTTATCCATTCATTCATCAACGGACATTGGGATTGTTTCACCTTTTGGCTATTGTAAATAATGCTGCTATAAGCATTGGTGTACATATATCTGTTCAAGTCTCTGTTCTCAGTTACTGTGTATCTATATTTAGGTGCAGAATAGCTGTTGGTGGTTTGATGTTTAAATTTTTGAGGAACTAAAGTGTTTTTCATAAAGGCTGGCACAATTTTACATTCCCACCAGCAATGGGCAATGATTCCAATTTTGCATCCTCCCTCACACTTTTTATTTCTGAGTTTTGTTGTTTCTAATAATAGCCATACTAATGGATATAAAGTGGTGTTTTCTTGTGGTTTTAATTTATATTTCCCTAGTGATAAGTGATGATAAGAATGATTTCATGGGCTAATTGACCATTTAGTTATCTTCTTTAGAAAAATTACTATTCAAGTCCATTGCCCATTTTTAAATTGAGCTGCTTGGTGTTTTGTTGTTGAATTATAGGACTTATATATTCTGGATATTAATCTCTTATCAGATATTTAATTTGTAAATGTTTTCTCCTACTCTGCAGGTTGTCTTTTCACTTTCTTGACTGTGCTCTTTGATGCACAAACGTTTTTAATTTTAATGAGATTCAATTTTTCAATTTTTTCTTTTATTGGTTGTATTTTTTGCTGTCACAGCTAAGAAAACGTTGCCAAGTCCAATGTCATGAAGCTTACCCCCTATGTTTTGTGTACATTCATATTCTGGGCAACCATCACCACCATCCATTCCAAACTTTCATCTTCTCCAACTGAAATACTATACCTATTAAATAATAACTATCCATTCCCCCTCCCCCCAATACCTGGCAACCACCAATCTACTAATCAGAGTCCTTTGAGATTCCATACAAATTGTAGGATGTTTTTCTATCTCTGAAAAAAATTTATTAGGATTTTGATAATCATTTCATTGACTATACAGATTGATTTGGGTGGTATTGTCAACTTAACAATATTAATTCTTCCAAACAATGAACACTTATTTATGGTTTTAATTTATTTCAGATTTTTTGTAGTATTCAGTATAAAAGTATTTTGGTCCCTTGGTTGAGTTTATTCCTAAGTATTTTATTCTTTTTTGATTATACTATAAATAAAATCACATTCTTTATTTCATTCTTGGATTGTTTATTTTTAATGTAAGAAATGCAACTGATAGTTGTGCTTTGATTTTGTACCTTACAACTTTGCTGATTTTGTTTACTATTTTAAAATTTTTTAATCATTAGGGATTTCTCCACAAATCATGAAAATCTACAAAAGAGATAATTATATTTCTGCCTTTTGTTATTTTCTCTTGACTAACTGCTCTGGAATGAACTTCTAGTATTATATAATAGAAGTGGCAAAAGCAGGCATCATCATCCTTTTCCTTATCTTAGGTAAAAAGGTTTTCAGACTTTAATATTGAATATAATGTGCGCTGTGAAGTTTCATGTACGGTTGTTAGCATGTTAAGATAGTTTTCTCCCATTCCTGGGCTCTTAAGTGTTATTATCATGAAAGCATGGTAAATTTTGTCAAATATATTTTCTGAATCAAGATGATCATGGGCTTTTTTCCTTCATTCAGCCAATACGATATATTAATTGATTTTTTATTTTGAACCATTTTTTTTCATTCCAGTTATAAATACTACTTCGTCATGAGTATAATCCCTTTAATATGCTGCAAAATTTAGTTTACTAGGATTTTATTGGGGACTTTTGCATGCAAACTCTTGAGAGATATTGGTCTTTGTCTTTTTCCCCCGCGTCTTTGTTTGGCTTTACATCATGGTAATGCTGACTTCATAGAAAGCGTTGAGAAGTATTCTTTCCTCTTCAATGTTTTGAAGACTTTGAGAATTATTGGTATTAATTCTTTAAATGTTAGTTAGCACTCACCAGTGAAGACACTTTGTCAATAGCTTTTCTTTATTGGGAAGATTTTTATTACTAATTCAATCTCCTTACTAGGTATGTTTCAATTCAGATTTTCTACTTCATGATTCATTCTTGTTAGCTTGTGTGGTTTAGGACTGTACCCATTTTATTTAGGTTATTGAATGTATCAGTCTACAACTGTTTAGAGTATTCTTTTGTAATCCTTTTTATTTCTTTACTAGGGGCCCGGTGCACGAAATTCGTGCACTGGGTGGTTGTGGGGGGGGGGTCCCTCAGCCCAGCCTTCCCCCTCTCACATACTGGGAGCCCTCAAGCATTGACCTCCATCACCCTCCGATCGCCTGATCGGCCCCTTGCCCAGGCCTGACGCCTCCGCCAGAGGTGTCAGGCTTGGATAGGGGACCCCCATCTCCCTC
>NW_006287806.1:138997-140101 GCF_000327345.1 Myotis davidii
TAGTTAACTGCCATCAGAGTTGGCGGTTAATTTGCATATAGCCCTGATTAGCCAATTACCATTTTTCTCTTTTATTAGTGTAGATAATCAGTAGTAATGTTTCCACTTTCCTTTCTAATTTTAGCAATTTGAGTCTGCTCTTTAGTCTTATTCAAAATATGCTAGTATAAAGGTTGATTTCCTCTAGTTTTTGTTAAATATATTACTTATCTCTACTCTAATTTTGTTATTTCATTTTTTATGTCATTCCTTCTATTAGCTTTGGGTTTAGTTTGTTCTTTTTTCTGGTTCTTTAAGGTAAAATATTAAGTTTTTTATTTCAGATCTTTCAAATGTAATGTAAGAGCTTAAAGCTAAATACAAATTTCTCTTTTATCACTGCTTTTGCTAAATCTCATGAGTTTTGGTATGCTTTGTTTTTATTTAATTCAAAATATCTTATAATTTCATTATTTCACTTTGACCATTAGTTGTTTAAAAATATGTTGCTTAGTCTGGCTGGCATTGCCCAGTGGTTAGACATTGACTTATGAACTAGAAGGTCACTGTTCAATTCCCGGTCAGGAAACATGCCTGGGCTCAATTTCTAGCAGGGGGCAGCTAATCAATGATTCTCTCTCCTCATTGATGTTTCTCTTTCTCTTCCTCTCTCTTCCTCTCTGAAACCCATAAAAATAGGTATATATTTAAAAGTATGTTGCTTAGATTCCAGAAATTTGTATGAAGCAAGCCCATAAAGACTGAGAGAGGCAGCTATTTTTTCAAATGTCTAAATATCTCCTAAAGACCATACCACATAGAAAGAAATGAGTAAATGTGGTCCAACAAAGGAACAAAATAAATCTCCTGAAACTGTCACTACAGGAATGGAAATCTATTAATTACATAATAAAGGATTAAGAATAAACTTCTTAAAGATGCTGAAAGAGCTAAAAAGAAGCATATAGTCAACAGAACAAAATGAGAATATTAACAAAGAGATAGAAACTATAAAAAGAAGCCAGACAGAAATTCTGAAGGTCAAGAATACAATAACTGAATTGAACAATTTAAGAGAAATATATGACAGAAGATCAATCAGAAGAAAGAATCAGCAAACATGAA
>NW_006287806.1:140149-145425 GCF_000327345.1 Myotis davidii
ATGAGGAAAAAAAGAAGAAAAGCGAGGTTTTATGTGATACCTGCCAGCATGTGAAACAATTTATGCATTATGGAATCCTAGAAGAATCAGAGAAAGGGGAAGAGTGGCTATATAAAGATATCATGGCTGAAAACTTCACAAATTTGAAGAAAGAAGTGGATCTACAAATTAAAGAAAGTCAATGAAATAACAGTTGGATAAATCTAAAGAGGCTCACACCAAGATAAGTTATGGCAAAACTGTCAAAAAATCATACACAATGAGAGAGTCTTGAAAACAGCAAGAGAAAGGTTATTCCTTACATACAAGGGAGCTACTGTAAGAATATTAGCAAATTTCTCAGCAGAAACCTTGCAGGCAAAAATGAAGTGAAATGACAGTTATGATGCTGAAAGACAATAAACTGGCAACCAGAATAGTACATCCAGAGAACTTGAAGAGGAGTTCAAATTATCAGTTTTGAGATATTTTAAGATATCTTTAAAATAGTTTGTGGTAACTACATCGAAACTACCTATAGATGATACACAAAAATAAATGAGAAGAGAATGAAAGCATGTAACTACAAAAAATCAATACAAAGGAACATGGGAAGAGAGAAAATAGATACAAGATATACAGGGAAAAAAATTAAAGGTAACAGTATTTTGTACCCTATCAATAATTAAATAAATATAAATTAAACTTCCCAATGAAAATATAAAGATTAGCTGGATGGATAAATCAAATAAAATTTAACTATATTTTATCTACAAGTTACTATCTTTATATCTAGGGACAAGTATAGCATAAAAGTGAAATGATGGAAAAATATATTTCATGAAAAAGGTAACCAAAAGAGATCAGGGTGCCCATAATTATATCACACAGAAGAGACTTTAGGTAAATAATTGTCACAATAGACAAAGAAAGACATTCTATAATCATAAAAGAATCACTTCATCAAGAATATGTAGCAATTATTCTATATAATAAAAGCCTAATATGCAAATAAACCAAACAGCTGGTGGAATGACTGGTCGTTATGACATGTACTGACCACCAGGGAGCATACACTCAATGCAGGAGCTGCCCCCAGCCCACAGGCCCCAGGTCAGCCAAGGTAGGACCCCCTGATTGCCCTGCCAGTGATCCCACAGATCATCCCTGATCACCGATGAGGCCTAGGGACCCTACCCATGCAAGGATTTCGTGCATCGGTCCTTTAGTAAATATATATGCACCAAACATCAGGTCTCCCAACTGTATGAAACAAACATGACAGAATTGAAGGGAAAGATAGTACACAATAATAGTAGATGACGTCAATACCCAACGTTCAGTAATGGACAAAACAATAAGACAGAATATCAATAAGAAAACAGATGATTTGGTCAATACTATATGTCAATTGATTACTCTCAAGCTCACAAAGTACATTCTCAAAGACAGACTATATATTAGTGCACCAAACCAGTCTTAACTCATTTAATACAATTAATGTCACACAAAGAACTCTTTTGAACTAAAATGACATGAAACTGCAAATCAATAGCAGAAGGAAAATTTACAAATATGTGAAAATTACACAACCTACCCTTTAACAACCAATGGGACAAAGAAGTAATCAAAAGTAAAATAAAATATATATATATATCCTGAGACAAATGAAAACTAAAACACAACAGACAGAAACACATGGTATGTAGTATTGCAAGGGAAGTTTAAAGAGGTAATGTTTACATTTAAAAAGAAGAAAATTCTCAAAATGACATTAACTTTATATTTCAATGAACTAAAATATAAGAAAGAAGTAAACTCAAAATTATCAGGAAGGAAGAAAATAACAAAGATTAGAGCAGAGATAAACAAAATAGAGACTAGAAAAACAATAGAAAAAATTAAGAAAATTAAGAGTTGGCTTTATTTTAATAGATTAAAAAAATGCAAATCCTTAGTTATATCAAGAAAAAAGAATGAGAAGAAATTCAAATAACTAAAATTATAAATGAAAGAAGGTACATTACAACTGCTGCCACAAAAATAAAGACCATAACAAAATACTATGAAAAATTAGTATTACCTAGAAGAAATGAATAAATTCCTAGAACTGTACAACCCATCAAAACTGAATAATGCAAAAAACCTAAACAAATCTATAACTAGTGATGAGACTGAATAAATTATATAAAACAAAGAAAAATTTGTCCCAACACAGAAAATCTTAGGACCAGATGGCTTCACTGAAACGTTCTTCCAAACATATAAAAAAGAATTAGTACCAATACTCTTTATACTCTTCCAAAAAATTGAAGAGGGTGAAACACTTCCAATTCCATTTTAACAGGTCAGGATTACCCTGATACATATGCCATACAAAGATACCACATGGAAAGAAAACTACAGGCTAATAGCCTTGATGAATATTGATGCAAAAATTCTCAACAAAATATTCGTAAACTGAATCCAACAGCACAGTGGGAAAATTATACAAACATGATCAGGCGGCATTTATTCTTGTAATGCAAGGATGTTTCAACACAGAAAAAAATCAATCAATGTAATAAGCCATATTAACAGAATGAAGCACAAAATGCACATGATAATTTAAATTGAAGCAGGAAAAAAATCATTTGACAAACTTCACCATTTCATGGAGAAAAAACAAAAAACAAAAAAACACACCATCCAACAAAATAGGAACGCAAATAAACCACCCAAGATAATAAAGACCATATATTAAAAGTCCACTGCTAACATCATATTGAATTGTAAAAGACTAAAAGCTTTTCTTCTAAGATCAGGAATAAGGTGAGGATACCTACTCTCACTACTTCTATTCACTATAGCACTAGAAGTCTTAGCTAGAGTAATTAGAGTAGAAATAGAGATAAAGTCATTCAAGTTGAAAAGGAAGAATAAAATTACCTCTGTTCACAGATGACATGATGTTATAGGTAGAAAACCCTAAGGAATTGACAAAATATGCTTTAGAACTAACAAATGAATTTAACAAAAGTATAGGATAAAAATTCAACATCCAAATCAGTTGTGTTTATATACAGTAATAATGAACAAATCAGAGAAGGAAATTAAGTAAATCATCCCAGTTGCATAAGAAAGAATAAAATACTTCTGAATAAACTTAACCAAGAAGGCAAAAGACTTGTGTACTGAAAACTACAAAACATTGCTAAAAGAATTTAAAGAGAACATAAATAAATGGAACAGTGTCTTATGTTCATGGATTGGAAGACTTGTTATTGCTAAAATATCCATACTACTCAGTGATCTTTAGAGTCAATGCAATCCTTATCAATTGTCAATTGGCATGTTTTTGTTTTTGTTTTGCAGAAAACAAAAAAACATCTTAAAATTCATACGGCATTTCAAGGGACCCTGATAGCCAAAACAAACTCAAATAAAAACAACAAAGTTGAAATCCCACATAATTTCTGATTTCAGAACTTATTGCAAAGCTATAGTAAACAAAACAGAGTGGTAGCATAGAGACAGACATATAGACCAGTGGAAAAAAATAGTGCCCAAGGTTTATTTCTTAAGCCTGTGTATAAAGGGCAAATTATTTTTAATAATTTTAATAGGGGTGCCAAGACCACAAAATAGTGAATGAATACTCTATTCAACAAATAATTGGAAAAACAACCTATGCACATGCAAAATATTGAAATTAGATCCTTACTTTTCACCATATGCAAAGAAAATGAACTGGAAATGAATTAAAGATCTAAATATAATATCTAAAATTATAAAGCTCCTAGCAGACAACATAGGGGGAAAACTATTGACTTTGACAATGATTTTTTTTGTATATGACACTAAAAGCATAGGAAACAGAAATAAAAAAATATACAAATGGACTACATCAAACTTAAAATCATCTTCATATCAAAGAAAACAGTCAACAGATTGAAACGGTAACATGGAATGGGAGAAAATATTATAAAGTGTACATCTGATAAGATGCTAATATTCAGAATATTAAAAATTCTTAAAAGTCAACAACTACAAAACAAATAAAATAAGTCAGATTTTAAAATGGATAGAAGTCCAATGCACAAAAATGAAACTCCCATTTGACCCAGTGTCCCACCTCTAGGATTATATCCTAAGAATCCTGAAAGACCAATCAGAACAAATATATGTACCCCTATGTTCATAGCAATGCCATTTATAATAGCTAAGACCTGGAAACAGTCCAAGTGCCCATTAGTAGATGAGTGGTTAAAGAGGATGTGCTATATTTACATCATGGAATACTATGCAGCTGTAAAAAAAGAAGGATCTCTTACCCTTTGAGTCAGCATGGAGAGTATTACGCTAAGTGAAATAAGCCAGTCAGAGAAAGACAAGTATCACATGAGCTCACTTATATGTAGAATCTAATGAACAAAATAAACTGATGAACAAAATCGATCCAGAGACTGATGAATTTCAGAGGGAAGTGGGGAGAGGGTACTGGAAGAGATTAACCAAAAATTTTATATGTATATATGCATAACTCATGGACACAGAAAATAGTGCAGTGAAGGTCTGGCGGGGGGGCGGCGGGGGTGGAGCAAGAGTGGGGTAGAAAGGTTCAATGGTGGTTGGGGAGGGAACATCTGTAATATTGTCAACAATAAAAATAAATTTACAAAAAATAGATAAAGTACTTAGCCATTTCTCCCAAGAAGATATAAAAAGGGCCAACAGGAAAAGGTGCTCAACATCACTAATCATTAGAGAAATGTAGATCAAAGCCACAGTGAGACATCACCTTACATCCCTTAGGATAAACCCTATCAGAAGAATAGAAAATCACAAGTGTTGATGAAGATGTGAATAGATTGGAACCCTTGTGCCTGCTGGTGAGAATGTAAAATGGTGCAATTACTATGGAAAATAGTGTAGAGGTTCCTCAAAAAATTAAAAGTGGAATTACCAACACTTCCATGATTTCACTTGTACAAAATAACTAAAATAACTGAAGTCATAGAAACATAAAGCAAAATGGTGCTTGCAAGGTATCTGCAAGGAGGGAGAAATTGTTCCATGACTCTAAAATTTCAGTTTTTTTAAGATAAAAATGCTGTAGAGGTCTGTTGCACAATACTGTGAGTATAGTTAAAATTAAATTATACATTTAAAAATAGTTAAGATGATAATGTTTTAGTCTATTTGGTTTGACAGTAGTTAGCCATTCCACCTCTTTTATGTTAATACTTATTTATCTGATATATATATATATATATATAGAGAGAGAGATGTGCTTCTTCAGAGATTTCACTGGGAAC
>NW_006287806.1:146587-147517 GCF_000327345.1 Myotis davidii
AATAGAACAAACACCCCCAGAGGTCACAAATTTTTGTGCACCGGGCCTCTAGTCTATATATATAAAAAGCCAGCATCCTGAACACTGTAACAACTGGACGACTGGTTGCTATGCTGCCCAGCCGCTGCCCCTGGCCAGCCCAACCACTGATCAGCCTTTCCCACCCCGAATGAAGGTGGGTGGCTGGTCAACCACCCCATGGCCCCTCTCCCAGGCTGGCCCAGCCCCCATCAGGGACCCCCAACCAAGCAGGGGGTTGGCCCCTCACCTAAGCCTGCAAACTACCTGTGGCCCATCACCCAAGTCAGCCCTGCCCCCAGAGGGGACCCCTAACCCCGTTTAGGGGTGTGGCCAGCCTGAAAACCACCCATAACCCCTTTTCAAGGCCAGCCCCACCCCACAGCAGGGACCCCATCCAGATCTGGGGCTTCCATCAGGGCAGGCCAGCTGGCCCCCACCCATGCACCAGGTCTCTATTCTATAGAAAAAAAGGGTAATATGCAAATTGAACCTAAAGGAAGAATGATCAGAACAACTGCTGGACCACTCACTATGAGGTGTACTGACCACCTCTCATTTTCTTTCCCCGGCCAGCACACTTTGATCGCCTGATGGTGAACCAGGAACTGGGGGTGGGTGGCGGGGGATGTGGGTAGTGCCAGGCCAAGGCCCCAGCCCCGCCGGTCACCCCACACCCAGAGGGCAACTCACGGCAGGGGTGGGGCTGGTGAGCAGGCAGTAACAGCCGTTCTCTCAGTCCCTTCCCTGGTCATCAGGCACTGATCATCCTATGGTGAAAGGGGAACCAGAGGTAGGTGGTGGTGGCAGGTTTCGGGGCTGGCTGTGGGAAGCTGGGAGGATGGACTTATTGCAGGCCATGCCTAGAGACTGTACCCATGCACGAAATTCATGCACTGGGCCTCTAGTATA
>NW_006287806.1:148112-155797 GCF_000327345.1 Myotis davidii
ATCCTATCACCCAGAGATAATTAACTTTTTGGTGCATTTCCTATGAACTTCACATATATACGCACACACATATATATATACACACACACACACACATACACACACATACACATATATATGTATAGGGATATATATCTAAATCTTGTTCAACCTATTTGTGCCTTTGGATCTTTAGTAAGTCTCTTGTAAAAACATATAGTTAAATATTTTTAAAACTCATTTTGCATGTAAATAATGTGTGTGTGTGTGTGTGTGTGTGTGATTTCCTGATTTGCGAATCACAGTAGTCTCTCCTTTTCAATTTGCTAGAAAAATATTTGTATAATTGGTATGATTTCTTCCTAAGTGGCAATTATTATGAAAGATGCATTCTGGGACTATAATTTCCTAGGTGAAAGGGTTTTTCACTAAAATTTCCATTTGTTTAATGAATAAATGATTATTGAAGGTTATCTTTTTCTTCATGGGTAAAATTTGGTTTTATGTGGCTTTACAGAAATGTGTCTATTTTAAGTTTTTACTTTGTTGATGTAGTGATTCATATATTTCTTAATATTTCATATATTTTCCACCAATCAGTTTGGCTAAAGATTTATAAATTGTATTGCTTTTTATCAAAGAACCAGCTTTTGTTTACATTGGCTTTCTGTATTTTTTTTTCTGTTTTCTATTTCATTGACTTCTGCTCTGATATTTATTATTTCCTTGATTATACTTTCTTAAGTTTAATTTGTTCTTCTTTTTCTAGTTTTTGGAGGCATTTTAGTGTAGGCAACATATAGTTGGGTCACCTTTTTCATCCAATCTGATAGTCTCTTCCTTTTAATAAGAGCTGTTTAGTTATTTACATTTAACATGTTTCTTGTGATTGGTTTAAATTTACCATATTTCAATTTGTTTTGCTTGTCCCATCTATTCTTTGTCCTCCTTTTCCTACAGTTTTGTCTTCTTTTGGGCTAATTGATCATTTCCATGATTACCTTTTATCATCATTTTCTAACATATTAGCAATAACTCTGTATTTTTATTTTAGTGTTGGTTTTAGGGTTTATAGTATAAATCATTAACTTGTCACAGTCCATTTTCAATGACACTATATCACTTCACGTGTATTGTAAACACCTTCTGAAGTTTACTTCCAATCTTTCCCTTCTAGGCTTTGTACTATTTTCATAGCAAATTTAATTTTTATCTTGCTTATTTGTTTAAATAGCCCATTATATTTTATAGATATTTAAATAATAATAAAATGCTTTTTATATTTACTGATGTAATTGCCATTTCTAATACTCGTCATTCCTTTGTGTTGATCGATGTTTCCACTTGGTATCAGTCTCATTCAGCTTGAAAATTTCATTTAACATTTTTTTTGTAGTGTGTGTCTGTGGGTGATGAATTCTTTTAGTTTTTGAAGACTAGAAAAGTCTTTATTCTACCCTCATTTTTAAGAACTTTACCTAAATAAAAAATTCTAGGTTGACAGTTTTATGTCTCATTTCAGTACTTGAAAGAGGTTATTGCACTGCTTTTTACTAGCATTTTTTTAACAGAAAATATGATGCCCCTTACCTTTGTTCCTCTGTCCAAACATGTGTTTTTACCTCTGGCTAATGTCAATTTTTTTTCTTTGTCACTGGTTTGAGCAATTTGACTATGATGTGTCTTGAGGTAGTCTTCTTCATTTTATTATAGTTTTGTTAAACTTCTGGGATACATAAATTTATCAAATTTGGACAATTTCAGCCATTATTTCCTCAAATGCTTTGTATGTTTCCACTTCTCTCTCCACTCCTTTGAAAATGTCAGTATCATGAATATTAGGATGCTTTAAATTTCACCACCGTGCACTGATGCTGTGCTCATTTTATTTTATTCTTATTTGTCTGCATTTTAATTCTGTTTGTTTCTATTGCTAGGTGCTTAAGTTCACTAATCTTTTATTCTGCTGTGTTTAAAATAGCATTAATCATAACCAGTGCATTTCTTATGTCGGACATTGTAATTTTCTAAAGTTGGATTTGAGTCTTTCAAGTTTCTACTTAACTTTTAAACATATGCAATCCTATCTAATAAAAGAGTAATATGCAAATTAACTGTCACTCTGCCACAAATATGGCAGCGCTTGTAGCCACAAGATGGCGGTGCCCAGTCTTCTCAGCCCGGCTGGAGTCCCCCAGTCCCAGGGGGGCGGCTGCTGAGAGCGGGCAGCATGAGCGGCCTGGTGGAATGCTTGCTTCATTGCTACAGTGACAAGGCAAGCATTCCACCCTGGCTACAGAGGGCCTCTGGGCAGTGGGCACTGAGCTGCCCAAGTGGAACACTTGCTTCGTTACCCCTGCAACGAGGCAAGCATTCTGGCCCAGCCACAGGTGGCCTCTGGGGAGGCCAGGCATGGAACGATTGTGTCATTGCCCTGGCGACAAGGCAAGCGTTCTGACCCAGCCGTGGAGGGCCAAATGACAGAACAGACTGGTACTGATTCAAAAAAGCACCTGCTCCATTGGCCTTCACCCCAGTACTAAGTCTGAGAACTGTCTTCTAAGTAAAGTAGATCCCATACATGAACAATTACCACCAAAGGCTCGATCAGACTGGAAGTCAGTGCTAGGTTGCCATGGCGACCCTGCACTGACTGCCTACAGGGCTGTGGATCAGGCCCAGAGAGAGGCCTGAAGAGATAGAGAGACAGGGTCTGATCCATAGCCTCTGTGGCAGCTGTTGATCAGTACTTGCCTCTCTTTCTTTCACAGCCTGGCCAACAGCTGTGCCTCCATTTTTCTCCAGGCCTCCACTGGGGCTGCTGATCAGCCCTGCCTTTCTGATCAGGCCCTGTTGATAGGCCCAGAGATGCTGACTGGAATAGCAACTGACCAAGCAGAGCCAAATCTGGGTGAATATAAGGAGCCAATGGCTGCCTAGGAGGCGGAGCTTTTGATGCTGACTGGCATAGAAACTGACCACTCAGAACCAAGTCTGGGTCAACTGTGAGGAGCCAATGGCTGCCTAGGAGGTGGAGCTTTTGACACTGACGGGCATAGAAACTGACCAATCAGAACCAAATTGTCAGGCAGAGGAGGGCAGTTGGGGGTGAGATCAGGCCTTCAGGGGAGGGTAGTTGGGGGTGAGATCAGACCAGGGGAGGGCCATTGGGGGAGAGATCAGGCTGCAAGGGAAGGTAGTGAGGGGTGATCAGGCAGGCAGAGGCAGTGGGGGTGAGATCAGGCTGTCAGGGGAGGGCAGTTGGGGGCAATCAGGCAGGCAGGCAGAGAGGTTAGGGGTTACCAGGCAGGGAGGCAGAGAGGTTAGGGGTGATCAGGCAGGCAGGTAGAGGCAGTTAGGGGTGATCAGACAGGCAGGCAGGGAGGTTAGGTACAATCATGCAGGCAAGCAGGTGAGTGGTAAGGAGCCAGGAGTCCCAGATTGTCCAATAGCCAGTTTAGGCCCGATCCTACAGGGGTCCCCAATTAGAGTGGGAGCAGGCTAGGCTGAGGGAACCCCCCCTCCACGCATGAATTTCGTGCACTGGGCCTCTAGTACAGTTATAATAACTGGTTAATGCCCTTTGTTAATTCTACCACCTGTGTCAGTTCTTGGTTGTTTTCCATTAATTGATTATTCTCTTCATTATGGGTCATATTTTCCCACTTCTTTACATTAAGGGTGTTCATTGATTGGATGCGCTATTCTGAGAATTTTAACTTGCAGAATGTTGATATACTTGCATTTTTAAAAATATTCTTTTTTTAAATATATTTTATTGATTTTTTACAGAAAGGAAGGGAGAGAGATAGAGAGTCAGAAACATCGATGAGAGAGAAACATTGATCAGCTGCCTCCTGCACACCTCCTACTGGGGATGTGCCCACAACCCAGGTACATGCCCTTGACCGGAATTGAACCTGGGACCTTTCAGTCCGCAGGCCGACGCTCTATCCACTGGGCCAAACCGGTTTTGGCTAAAAATATTCTTGAGCTTTGTTCTAACAAGGAGTTTTAAGTTCATTGAAAACAGTTTGACTCTTTTGGGTCTTGCTTTTAACATTCATTAGGATGGACCAGAGCAGCATTTATATGTGGATAATCATTCCCCACAATGCCGAGGTACCATGCTTCTGAGTATTCATGACTACATGTGTTGAGGTTTCCAGTCTGGATTGTGGGAACAGGCACTGCTTCTGGCCCTGTGTAAATGTTGGGCAGCTTCCTTCTAATAATTTCATATTGATATTTCCCCAGCCTTGCCTATTGTGTCCTCACACACCTATTGTGATCAGTGCTTGGCTGAATTCCCAAGTGGAACGCTCTGTAGATATTCAAGTTTTTCTTTCTGTCAGATAACTTCTCTCTGGGACTCTGACCTGTGCGTTTTCTCTCCAAGCACTTAGATGCTCTTTTCATGCAAGCTCCACCTGGGATCCCTCTCCCTATGCTATTTCCCAGAAACAATCTGAAAGCAGTAAACTGAGACCATCATAATGATCACTTTAACCTCTGTTTTTGTATCTCATGGATCACTGTCCTTTATATCTTGACAACCAGTGTCTTGAAAACCATCTTTCTCCCGCTCGCTCTCTCCCTCTCACTCTCTTCTCTCTCTACTTTCTTCCCTCTCCCTCTCTCTCTTTCACACACAACATGTTTTTAGTTGGGAAGGTAAATATAATTCCTATTACTTCATTGTAGGTGGAAGCAAAACCCCCAACACTACCTCTTACCAACTTTATTATAAATCAGACACTAGATAAACTAATTTTTATTCTCCCCAAAACTCTAAGCACACAGGCATATTGTAAAAATGGTCTATTGATTATATCAGTTTTCTTTAGCCAAGGATCACCAGGAACACACATGTAGTAGAAAAAGTTGAGTTTGTTACTCATTGCAGCAAAAGAGAATGTACACCTTCTAGAACCATGGGATACCTCAGAGATTCTCTGGACTTAGCAAATAAAAATACGGAATACCCAGTTAAATTTGAATTTCATGTAAACAATAAAACTTTTGTTATAAATATGTTCAATGCAATATTTGAACATGCTTATATTGCAAAGTTATTTATTGAAATTCAAATTTAAATGAGCATTCTGCATTTTATCTGGAAATCCTAGTGTATGGTCCAAATATTTGTTCCCCCAAATTCACATGTTAGAATCCTAATATCCAATGTGATGGTGTTAAAGGTGGGCCTTGAGGATGTGATTAGGTCACAAGGGTGGAGCCCACATGCACTCAGTTCGTGTTCTTAACGAGATCCCATGAAGTTCTTTAGCCATTTCTACTAAAGTGAGACTACAAACCATCTGCAGTACAGTAGAGTGTTATCCCCTCACCATGCTGGCACCCTGATCTTGGACTTCCAGCTAAAGAACTGTGAGGAATAAATTTGTTATTAATAAGCCACCCACTGGTATCTTATTATAGCAGCCTGAATGGACTAAGACACTAAAAGATTTGGGCTCCTGTTAGGTATCATGAGGTTGGGGTAGGTCATTAAGGAAGAGGAGCTTTCCTTTGGATTGGAAGCTGTCAGCTGTCTGGGGATAATTCTATAAATGTGTAACTTCTTGATAAACTTTACGTACATGGAGGGCAGACTAGGACAAAGATAAAGCTGTTATTGGTAGAGAAGTATCAGTCATTCAGGTTGGCCAGATGTGATATGCAGAAGGGTAATCGAAAGATGCCCATATCAATCCTTGGAACCATTAAGTGTTATGATATATGGCAAAGAGGACTTTGAAGATGTAATTAACAGTGTAGACGCTAATTAGTTAAATTAATGTTAAATCTGCTGGTATCAAAGTATGCTGTTAAAAAGGTTGGATATTTGGGGGGGGGGAGGCCAATTTTCAATGCCAAGTGTATTTAGAATGCAGGTTCCAGGGAGAAATTACAAGTGCCAAAGGGAATGCAATCAGATCAGGAGATTAAATCAATTGGTTCATAGTCACAAATCAATCTACTTAATTTGTAATACTCTATTTTTAGAACAGTCTCAGGTTAACAAAGAAATTGAGATGAAAGTACAGAGATTTCATATTTATCCCCTGGCTCACACATGTATACTAGTAGCCTTCCTTTTCACCAACATCCCTAACCAACTTACCAAAATGGACTTTTTTTAAAAAACCAAGGATTAACCTACCTTGACACACCATAATCACCTAATGTCCATAGTTTACTTTATGGTTCATTCTTGTTATTGTATAAAATGTATAATGACATACATCCATTATTATATCATACAGAATATTTTCACCTCCCAAAACATTCTCTATGCTCTATTTATCTCTATCCTCCCCCGCATCCAAGGTAACCACTGATCTTTTTATTGTCTCCGTAGTTTTGCCTTACCAGAATGAC
Organism: Myotis davidii; assembly: GCF_000327345.1. Taxonomy (NCBI): domain Eukaryota; kingdom Metazoa; phylum Chordata; class Mammalia; order Chiroptera; family Vespertilionidae; genus Myotis; species Myotis davidii. The sequence goes on from NW_006287806.1 coordinate 154,476, forward strand.
ATATAGCTGGAATCATATAGTCTGTAGCCTTTCAGATTGGCTTCTTTCAATTAGTAATATATATTTAAGGTTCTCCCATGTCTTTTCATGGAATGAAAGCTCATTTCTTTTTAGTTCTGAACAATATTCCATTCTCTGGATGTATCACAGTTTATTTACCCATTCACTTACTAAAAAAGATCTTAGTTGTTTCCAACTTTTGTCAATTATAAATAAAGCCACTGTTAACATCCATATACAAGATTTTGTGTGGCTATGTTTTTCAACTAATTTGGGTAGATACCAAGGAACTTGATTGCTGGATTAATATAGTAAGACTATGTTTAGTTTGTAGGAAATCACCAAATTTTCTTCCAAAGTGGCCATGCGATTTTGCATTTCCACCAGCAGAATGAGAGGACCTGTTACTTCACATCCTCACCAGTATTTGGTGTTGCCAGTGTTCTGGATCTTGGTCATCTAATAGGTATGTGGTGGTATCTCATTGTTATTTTGTTGTTGTTTCTATTATTGTTTTTTCCAAATATATTTTTATTGATTTCAGGAAAGAAAGGAGAGGGAGAGAGATAGAAACATCAATGATGAGAGAGAATCATTGATTGGCTGCTTCCTCCACACCCCCTGCTGGGGATCAAGCCTGCAACCTGGGCATGTGCCCTTGACTGGAATTGAACCTGGGACCTTTCAGTCCACAGGCTGAAGCTCTATCCATTGAGCCATACCGGCTAGGGCTCATTGTTGTTCTGATTTGCATTTTCTTGGTGACATATGATATGGAGCATCTTTTCATATGCTTATTTGCTATCTATATATTCTTTGGTGAGGTATCTGCTAAGGTCTTTAGCCCATTTTTAAATTGGGTTGTTTGTTTACTTATTGTTGAATTTTAAGCATTCTTTGTATATTTTGGATAACAGTTCTTTATCTGATGTGTCTTTTGCAAATATTTTCTCCCAGTCTGCAGCTTATCTGTGAGAAAACAAAAGTTTCTTATGTTTTGGGTAGAAGTGTCATGGCCAGTACAATTTCTTTAAGAGACAAGAGGAATATATGGTGCTGAGTCATAGAAGGGCATTATAGAAAGGCATTAAAATGTGCTACTTGGAATTACGGCCTCAGCTTCTTATTTTATGACTAGGGGCCCGGTGCACGAAATTCGTGCACTGGGTGGGGTTGAGGGGGAGTGTCCCTGAGCCCAGCCTGCCCCCTTAACATACTGGGAGCCCTCAGGCGTTGACCCTCATCACCCTTCAATCGCAGGATCGGCCCCTTGCCCAGGCCTGACGCCTCTGCCAGAGGTTTCATGCCTTATTTCCCCCCAT
>NW_006287806.1:156644-163686 GCF_000327345.1 Myotis davidii
GTGGTAAATTAGTACTGGGTTATATGCAGTACCTGTAAAGAAACTGATTCCCTCTTCACTACACTACAAGATACAATAGAATCCATGGACTTATCATAAAAATAGAGAAAGTAAGCCCTAGCTGGTTTGGTTCGGTGGATAGAGCATCAGCCTGTTGAGTGAAGGGTCTCTGGTTCAATTCCTGTGAAGGGCACATGCCTGGGTTGCAGGCTCTATCCCCAGTAGGGGGCGTGCAAGAGGCAGCTGATCAATGATTCTCTCTCATCATTGATATTTCTATCTCTCTCTTCCTCTCCCTTCCCCCTTGAAATAAAATAAATAAATAAATAATAAAATAGAAACTAAAAAAAAAAATCTTAACACTATAACATTATCCAGGCATATCTGATAATGCATCACGGCCTTCGGATCAGCTCCAGAACCTTCGGATCATGGAATCCCTGGGGATAGAGTGGATTTTTCTAAAATTTTCTCAGGTTTAGCTCAATCTTTCTAATTTCCATGGGATCAACCATGAGATTAAAACCATTCTGATATTTGAGTGAGAGATGGGTTCACTGTGCCAGATTCACATCTAATCTGCCGCTCAGCCCCTGTTTAATTATTAGAATCATTACTATAGATGTTATAATTTCTTAGCATAAAAATGGGATTATTTTCAAATGATATCTATATCATTGGTGATATTTTAACCTCAGAATAATAATTGGTGGCATTTTAACCTCAGAATGAAGTATTCCAGATCCACTGAATAGCAATGATTATGATTTATTATTAGTTTTTTTTCCACACTCCAAACTAATTCTGATGGGAAATCTATGAAAGCCTGGAGTATAAAATAGGACTCAGCAATAAATTAATAAAGGATTAAAATATATGAATTATAGGGGGGATTTTAGGGCATATATTTTTCAATGGGATGCTAAGTCCATTGAATATAACAAGTAGACTTAGAAGTATTCATTTGTTGCTACTCTAATATAACAATATGTTTTGTTCTCAAATGACATTATATTCAAGGAGCATCCATGAAAATGTTTTATTACCATTAAATATGTAAATGAAAGAAAAAGAGGATCTAGTTATCAAGTTAATGTATTTTATGAAGATTTGTACTAATCTCCATTTAATAAGTATAGAAACAAAAAAAAATCATTGCATTTTTGTCTTGATTTCCAAAAGATGAAGTTAAGAGTGATATGATTAAAATTAAACTTTAAAGACATACACATTCTATGAAATCCTGTGAGCCCTACTTAAATATCTAAAGTATAAGAGTTACTTTCATGAAGAGAATGACCTTCACATTTATGATTTCTATTACCAAGTTGGTAATTGAAACTAGTTTTATTAACTGTGGATAAAGTTCAAAAGTTCACATAAAAAAGGATAAAAGTATTCTTTCCTCATTTTTAAACACTTTCTTGGTCTAAAATACTTCCACATGTGCTGGGGTCCAACCCCAGCAGGTCCAGGGGTCCCCAAAGGTGTGGACGGAGTCGGCGAAGAAGGAATGACACAGAGACAGCATTCAGTCGGTCAGCAGCCTAGCCAGGATCTCTAGCCAAGTTCTGGTCAGGATCTCCAGCGAAATTGTGGTTAGGATCTCCAGCCAGGTTCTGTGTCCATGTTCTCTTGCTAGGTTCTCCAGCCAGTTTCTCCAGGTTCTCCAGCCAGGTTCTGTAGCCATGTTCCCTCGCTAGGCTCTGTCTAGGTTCTCCAACCAGGTTTGGTCACCAGGTTCTGTCTAGGATCTTTTGCCATGTTCTCTCCAGCGAAGTTCTTCTGTCTCTAGGTTCTGTGTAGGTTCTGTCTTCTAAGTTCAACTTCAGGGAAAAATCCCTACCTGGGGAAACAACCTTTCTCAGAGAGGTGACCTTGGTTAAAACATATAGCGCCAAGAAGGTGAGCAAACATTAAGAACAGTATGTCATATACGCCAGGTCCCTTGAAACATATGCTATTCAGATGTTTCTTCCCTGAAGCGACTGTGTCAAGCAGCAAGGATGGACCGGCTCCTGGCACACATGCTGGCTGATCTGTATATATAAAAGCCTAAGCAACCATCTGACCATCCAACTGTCTAACTGGTAGCTATGACGTGCTATGACCACTAGGGGGGAGACACTCAACGCGGGAGCTGCCAAGCGACAGCAACTTTGCAGAGTGCCCTCTCACACTCTGGGACCCCTCGGGAGATGTTGGACTGCCAGTTCTGGCCCAATCCCCGCAGGCCAGGCCAAGGGACCCCACCTGCAGGAGGGAACCCGCTCACTCTGCAGACCCCCTTCAAGCCCCGGCACCACTCCGGGTGCAGCTGGCCTGGGAGGGACCATGGGAAATTGGCTCCAGGGCGTGTCCATCCCGTCTCGCCTAGTCCTGCCCCACTGGCCACCTTCTAATTAATTTCCTTTCAATGTGCACAAATTCGTGCACTGGGCCTCTAGTAACTTCATAATAAAAGAGAATAGACATTCTGAAAAAGATGCACATCCTGCTCCTTACTAGAGAGTTTACAGAGGACATAAACCCAAAAAATTGCTTTTGAAAGCCTCCCTCCCAATTCCTACTCATTGAAGATTTTCATGCTTGACTCAATGTCTTCCTATTTAACTCAACTCTTGCCAAAATCTTGAGATCTCAAAAAGCATATAGAATGTTCATCTAATAGCCAAATTTTGAAATGCCTAGATTTTCACACCAGTGAACTCCATTATACTTCAGTAACATCTCATCTATGACCAATTCCCGAAAATTCTATGCAGCTAAAACCATCCTTAAATCTTGATAATCCCTTCATTGACCACAACCTCCTAACATTTCATATCTCCCATGTGTTCATCCCATCTATACATGACTTTTGGTCTCATGTTCCCTTGATCTCATTATTCTTTCCCAGTTGACACTACGTATTAATTTAGTGCTTACTATGTGGCAGATGCCTTTCTAAGTACTTTATGTGCATTATATTATTTAATCCTCATGGGAACCTTACTGATAAGTACTATTATTATCCTACTAGAGGCCTGGTGCATTGGTGGGGGGCATGGCCTGCAGGAATTGGCCCACAGTGGGAGCACCACTCATCCTGGTCAACCAAGTGGTGCTCTCACTGTGGGAGCACACTGACCACCAGGGTGTTGCTCCTGCATTGAGTGTCTGCCTCCTGGTGGTCAGTGCATGTCATAGCAACTGGTTGACAGGTCATTCTTGTCATTCCACTCTTCATTCACCGGGCTTTTATTATATAAGATTTTTATTGGATTTATTGGAGTGACATTGGTTAATAGAATTATATAGGTTTCAGGTGTACAATTCTATAATTCGTCTTTTGTATATTGTATTGTGTGCTCATGAGCCCTAATCAAGTCTCCTTTCATCACCATTTAACCATTTATCTCCCCCTCCTTTACCCTCTTCTACCTCCCCCTTGCTCCCTTTCCCTTTGGTAATCACCATACTGTTATCTGTGTCTAAGAGGTTTTGGTTTTCTGGGTTTTTTTTGGGGAGGTGCTTAATTCCATCACCCTTTTCACCCAGCCACCTCAATGCCCTTCTCCCTGACAGCTATCAGTCTGTTCTCTATCTATGAGTTTGTTTCTATTTTGTTTGTTAATTTATTTTGTTCATTGGATTCCACATATGAGTGAAAGCATATGTATTATCCTATTTTATAGGCACAAAAATTGTTTCACAGATAGGTCAATAAATGACAAAATTTGGGTTTGGTTATTGACTTTCTAACCATAAATCTTGAGTGTTTATGAAGGGTCCTACTTATCCTCCTTTCACATACCTTTGCTTGTTTCCTTCCTATACCTTTTCACTTTTATTTATTCCTCTCAGAAAACGTTTCAAATATTCACCATTCTCTTCAAGACCGCAATTCAACTTCTATGCCAAACTGTAGGAGCAGATGTCCTCCTTTTTCAACGAGGAATATGAGGTGTTAAGTCATGATTTTCTCAATCTCCTATTTCTCTGTCTACAAATTTACTAATATCTACAACCACTGCAATTTATATACAATTCTCTAGACTCAAAAATAATGATTTCTTTATTTCTATCTAAGGCCAATCCAAATTAAATGTAAAAAGATTGGTGGACATCCCTTGATCCTTGACCTCTTCTTGGGCCATGACCCAAACTTGTTTGCTCTTCCTAACTAAGCTTTTTAAAATAATAATTTGCATAAAATGCCTATACATTTTTACATTTTCCTAGCTTCTCAGTCTACTGTAATTTTCACCAGGCTAGGTGAACTCACCAGTAACCCCCTAATTGCCAAATCCAATAGGCATTTTCTAGAATGTATCCTGATTGTCCCCTCTCCTATACCTAATGTTGATGATATCTGCATTAATTGTTCTTCCTTTGCTTTTGTGACCTCAAACTCACCCAATTCTTCTCATACTCCTCTGACCACTTCTTTCCTTTTATTTTTCATCAGCTTATCTCCCTCTTCCAATCCTTAAAAGTTAGTTCAGAGATAGAAGTACCCACCATATCATGTCACTGTAAAGGATGGGCACCTAAATCAAGAGATTTCATATGGTTTCATTATTCTCTATTTAGTTGAATGACTCCTTCAAAGACTGTGAGTTCCTTTGGAGAAGGTCAATGTCTGACTCCTGCAGTGTCTGGAAAATAGTAAAGCATTAAAATATGTATTAATTAAAAATACTTATTAAGATAATTAATTTGTTTTTAAGACTTTATGTAAATTAACATGTTTTCTCTATAAGTTTGTGGCATTTCCATTTTCATTGTCTTAAACTATATTATCCCTTCACTTATTTTAGCACTCTTGATTCTTACAAGAACCCTTTGACTTAGGCAAAAAAGATCTAATCATTCTCAATTCAGGAAGGTTGAATAATTTATCTAAATAATTTATCTGGCTACTAAATACTGGATTCAAACCTAAACTCTAGGTGGTTTTCTTTGAATATTTTTCTAATCCTCATTTGTTAATTCTTGCAACACTACATTATTCATTGTTCATTGTTATTATTCAAACTGTAATATATATAAGAGCAAGGCCTTTGGCTCATTTTACATATTTAAAGTCACTAGGAAAAATAAATAAGGGCAACGCGGTGAAAGAAGCAAGCTAACTATATATTAAATAATATATATATTGAAAATGAACTAAAAGGCATACATTTGACTAGTTTTATGAAACAAAGTTTTAAAATTGATGAGAGAGAGAGAGAGAGAGAGAGAGAGAGAGAGACATTGCTTTGTTGTTCCACTTATTTATGCATTTGTTGGTTGTTTCTTGTGTGCCCTGCCTGAGGATTGAACCTACAACCTTGGTGTATCAAGACTATGCTCTAATCAACTGAGCTAGCCAGCCAGGGCTAAAAACAAAGTTTAATATAGAATGTGATAAAATAAGTGCAGAGTGTACAAAACTTTAAAATCAATTTCAAACCAGATATTTCAAAAAGCACCATCCAAAATAGTAGATACCAATATGTTACTATTAAATATATGTCTTCTTGAAATTATATAGCTCTAAAAATGTCCCAAGCACAATTTAGAATATTAAATTGCCAAGCACATAAGCTAAAGTAATTGCATATTAAAGATCACTGACAGCTACTAAACCATACATTAACTTTAAGAGGTACCACATAAATGCACTTTATTTAGATATTTCAATTCAAGCCCCAGGGAGTTGCCATATAGAACCTAAACAAATTATCTTACCATTTCTAATTCCCTGGTGATTTAAGTTTATAACTCACAGAAAAGAACATATTTTTAGACATATGATATTTCACTTAACATTTAAGGAAAGACTTTTCTTACCTATAAAAGTGTCTAGTTTAAATGACTTCAGCATGAGTACATGAACACTGACCACAATCTGTTATTCAAGGATTCAATTGATAGGAAAATAAGGGCAGGGAAAGAAGAAGCTTGAGATACAAGCATCACTAAAAGAGAGCTGAGTTGCTTAATAAATCCTCTTAGATACTGATTAATCCAGTCATTTATATACCTCTGATCAGGTCCTAGATCATCAAATTTATTCTTTAGGCAATGATTGCAGGGAAAATAGATTCACCCCTCCACATTCAACTCTACATTTATTGCACAATTTTTTTTTTACCTAATGTCTGCCATATTCCAGGCATTTTTCCAGGAGTCCAGTGACACAATGATGGACACAACGATGCCCTCAAATAAATAAGTAATAAAAATGATACACACATTATATACACACACATATGAACAAACAAATATATAGGTCTATACGCATATGTGTCATGTGAATTATAGAGAAGGATAAAATAGAGAGTGACTGGGAGCTATTTTACACAAGGTATAGGAATGGCTCCTCTGAGGAATACTTTAGCAGAAATGTGAACAAAGTGAAACAGCAATGAGAATATCTGAGTAAAGCATTCCAGATGCAGGGAACAGCAAGTACCAAAGCCCGGGAGCATATTTTACATATATTAGGAAGAATAAGTGAGCAAAGAGTGGAGTGGTGGAGATGATGATGTAGAAGTTGGTAGGGGCTAGGTCAAATTGGACACTGTAGACTAATGCATAGACTTTAGATTTTATTCTAAATAAAATGGAAAACTATTAGAAGGTTTTAAGTATGGGAAGAAGAAGAATTTAAGAAAGAAAATTGTCAAGGCATTGTAAGCTATCCTGTCTTCAAAATGTAAGATGTTATAATTTTCTTTATAGGTTTTCTTACTTTCTTTTTTTTTATTTTTTATTTTTTAAATTTAAATCTTTATTGTTCAGATTATTACATTTGTTCCTTTGATTGACCTCTCCCCAGCCACTCCCAACCCCAGCACATGCCCTCGCCTCCCTACTGTGTCCATTGGTTATGCTCATATACGTTACTGATTTTTCAAAAGTTAAACTAATCTTGTATTCCTGGGCTAAATCCTACTTGGTCACAAGGTATTATCATTTTCATGTATTGTTGGATTCAGTTTGCTAACATTTTGTTAATTTTTGCATCTGTGATGCCAAAGGATATTGGTATGTTGTTTTCTATTCTTATAAT
>NW_006287806.1:164771-165812 GCF_000327345.1 Myotis davidii
CCTCCGCCGCCGCCCGCTCCGCGCACTCCGCACCTCAGAATTTGCCTTCAGCACTGCGCCTCCTCTGAGTGTCCATATGCGTTACTCTTTCCTCCTAGTTGTAGGACTTCCACTCAGCCAGCGTTCCTGTGGGTCTGGGTGATGTCCCTTCCGTCTTTTAGTTTCGCTTTTGAAATGGTTGTTTGAGGCGGCAAACTCCGGCGTTAACCTATGCCGCCATCTTGGTTCCAGGTTTTCTTACTTTCAAAAAACAAAATATATTTGTTTTTTATTGATCCTTAGAAAAAGAGGAAGGGGAGGGAGAGAGAAAGAGAGAAGGATCAGCCACCTCCCACATGCACTCCTACAAGGGATTGAACCCAGAACCCCTTGTTGTATTGGATAACACTCCAACAAATTGAGCCACCAGGTCATAGATAAAATGCTGTTAATTTTTATCTTAGATTATTAATTTCTTCTAACTCTTCTATCTTTATCAAAATATGTTGAAAATGTTTATACGATGGCATAATTTTATAAAGTTTTATGTTCTAATTCAGCTTTTCTCTTTCCCCTTTGGAGATGGAAGTGTTAGGAAGTAGGAAGCAGTCTTACTTCTGTAGAAATTAATACCAGCTTCTCTGAGTTCTAAAACAATAAAACATTTTTTACAATACACATATGATCTCATCTCAAAAGGAAAATTTTTCCATAAAATGACTTATGACTAAAACTATAGATGTGTTGTGTGGCTATGATATACCAGGCGATCTGTAAAGTGCTTCATATGATTGATCTCATTTTGTTTCACATAAATACTATTAAGTAGTTAGTATTTTTGTTTTCAAACTGGAGATGACTTTTTAAATTTTTTTACAGATTAATTTCTCTCAAAGGATCTTTTTTAAAAAATTATTTATTGTTTAAAGTATTAACACGTCTCCTTTTTCCTCCATTGATCTCTCCCCAGCCTTTCTGACCCCCAGCACATGCCTTCATCCCCCTACTGTCTGTGTCCATAGGTTATGCTCATATGCTTGCATACAAATCCTTCAGTTGATC
>NW_006287806.1:166396-172436 GCF_000327345.1 Myotis davidii
TGTTGATGGTTTCTTTTGCTGTGCAGAAGCTTTTTTTATGTAGTCCCATTTATTTATTTTTCCTTAGTTTCCATTTTCCTAGGAGCTGTATCGGTAAAGATATTGCTACAACATCTGTCTGATATTTTGCTGCCTATGGATTCTTCTAAGATTTTTTTATGGTTCCCTGTCTTACATTTAAGTCTTTTATTCATATTTTATCCCCTAGAAGCAACCTACGTGACAATAAGAATGTTGTCGTTTACCAGCGAATCTCAATGTCAATAAGAGTGTCTGGAACATGGTAGGTGTTTACAAACATCTGTAACATGAGTTATTAAATATATGACTGAATTCCTATTATAGACATTAAAAAGTTGAGGCACAGAAAGTTTAAGACACTTATTCAACTTTACATAGCTGGTACATAGCACAGCCAAGACTCAACTACATTTTGCCTGACTCCAAAGTCCTTTCTCAAACCACTATTTGTTTTGCCCCTACAAAATCTGTCATGGTATTTTCTCCAGTTTGGATAAGCCAGTAATATTGACCACACTCCTGATTTCAACTTTTCATAGTCACTTTTCTTATCCAAATGTTCTTAAAGTTCTGGTCCCCTAGGTTGTCAAAGTCTTTAGTTTAATGAGACCAAACATTTTTATTTTCTTGCCTTAGATCTTTAACCACTCTTGCAGGTACTTTTGTACCAGAAAAAAAAATTGTTTAAATTTGGAACCCTGGTAAGCCCCAGAGTTATTTTGCAACAACTTTATAGAACATGAGCCAAGAGTCCAACATAAAATGCTACCTGATAATAATAAGCAACACATCTAGAGAAAACATATTAGTTTTTAGAAATGCCATATTATGTACCATGTCTCTTTGGAAATTTAGTCAAACTCCGATGATTGTAGGAGTTCAGAAAAATCAAATGTTTAGAATTTTAAAACATAGCAAGGACAGTAGATTAAAATTATAGACATTTGTATTTTGAGAAATCTGGAAAACTTCTTTCATAAAATTTAATATTTTTAAGGATTGAATGTCATTTTGTAGAGTAGAAAGTTGGTTACCCAAAATTGGTTCTAACAATTTTACTACAAATATTTTGTAATGCAATATTCTTACTCCAAATCTGACATGAATTTATTCTAAAGAGTAAGGAAAAATCACCACAAATATATTTTCAGAAACTTTCAGATTCATACTTCTATTTTGAAGTTCTCAAGATTGTGTATAGCTTCTTCTATGGGAATTGGGTATTTTCTGTTAACCCAAAAATATGTCCATCCACCAGTGGCTGGTTCTTTCTATTATATCCTTATTGATTTATCCATCATACTTAGAGCTTTGTTCCCTATTGACAGTGAAAATATTCCTAAAAATATTCATCTACTTCTCTCCACTGAATTGCTATCATCTGAGTTGGAGGGTCCCAAAAATCTCTCACTGAGGCTATAGCAGAGTCCTCACATGATTCTGCTTCTACTATTACTTTCATTGTCCACGTGATGGAAACAATAATATTTCCAAATGATAATCTCATATTATTTACATGGAAAAATCTTCCAAAGGCTTCTCATTACAATTACTAAAATATTACAACTCTTTATTAACATGGTTCAACATGATCTGGCCCCTACCTCTCCAACTTCCACAGTGGCCTTCTCATAAGCCTTACATATGCTGGATGCATTTCAGAATGCTTTTCACTTTCTATCCTATTTCTGGGAAAAATCTTCTCAGACTTTCACTTGACTAGCTTGTCAGCATCATTCAGGCTTCAGCTAACAAGCCTTGTTTGAATAGTGTAACTGAAGTTGATCTCCACCTCCAAATACTCTTCCCATTTGCTTTATAACACTTTTTGCTCTCTGAAAAAAAATTAATTTATTTTCATTGTTGAAAATATTACAGAGGCCCGGTCCCCCCTCCCATTAACCCCCTGCACTCCTCTCCCACTTGCCCCCAGGCCTTCGCCTCACTATTGTCTGTATACATGGGTTATGCATATATGCATATAAGTTATTTGTTTAATCACCTCCTGTCCTCATCTTCCCTCTGAGATTCATCGGTCTGTTCCATGCTTCCATGTTTCTGGATCTATTTTAATTTATATATGCAATTTTATTTTATGTCATCCCCATATAAACTAGAATGTCAGATTTAATACGTTAAGGATTTTCTCTATCTGCTCCATGTTATGTTATGGTCCTCACACATAGAAAACCATCACAAAGTAGATGCCCAAGTATATTAAATATGTGTTGAAACAAGGCAGTAAGGCTCATCAGTCAATTACATCCCAGTGAAGCTCCTTGATCAAATTCCTTCTTGGGAGAAAGAGGAAAGGCATCATGAATGACACTGGGTACCTGAGATTAAGGTGTGGGGAAGGGTAAATCAGGGATTCCCTGTTCTCAAGAGGGAAAAAGGTTTCAGAAATTGGAGCTTTAGTGATATTTTGCTTCCTTTATTATTTTGAACTAGAGGTGCGGTGCATGAAATTTGTGCATAGGTAGGGTTCCTAGGACTGGCCGGCAATCAGGGCCAATCTATAGCGCAACTGGTGGGGTGGTTGGTGGGCCCCCACTGGCACCTGCCTTGGCTGGCCTGGGGCCTGTGGTCTTGGGGCAGGTCCTGCATTGAGCGTCTTGCCCAATGGTCAGTGCACATCATAGCCACTGGTCATTCTGCTGGTCATTCTGCCACTTGGTCAATTTACATATTAGGCTTTTATTATATAGGATAAGATTGGCACTGTATACTTCAGATGTGGAAATGAAGATATAGTCATTGTCTGACAACATTTATAAAGGCTTATAGGCTGAATGCTTAAATTTTATTTTATTCATGGCTATCTAACCATTTGCATTTGTAGGTTCTCTGCCTCATACTAGTTTGACTGGAGATATGTTGAATTCTAGAAGATGTATTCTGTCATTGATATCCTACCCATCTCTCCTGACCATCATGCCAATTATTAGTGTTAAGGCACAACATGACTGTGCCAGGGAAATACTGAGCCTACTAGGGGGAAACAGAGAATACACCCCAAAGGATCTGCAGGACCTACTTGATATATTGGCAGTGGTCAGGATAGTGTGTATGGTCCTGGATTCTGAGGATACTCAATCAGGGAGAATGAAATGTAAATTTGAATGAAAAAGAATTTATCAATATGAGAGCACTATCCCAGAATATAGTCTATATCAAGAGTCCGCAAACTACTATCCACTCCACTTTTTGTAAATAAAGATTTCTTTAGCAAGAGACTGTATAGCCTGAAGAGCCTAAAATATTAGCTATCTGACACTTTACAGAAAAAAAAAGTTTGCTGACTCCTGCTCTATAAAAAGGAATGAAAATAGATGATAATACTAAGCTACTAAAATGGCTCTTAGAAACATGAAGAAAACAATTAGCCTCACTAATTGAAATAGAAATAGCAAAACAGCCATGGAAAAACATGAAAGAATATATCATAGGCTTAGAGAATTAAGCATATTAGAGTAGATATATTAGGTAAAGCCAGGAAACCTATCAGATTATTATGCTCCATTGGAGGGTCTGGAAGAGACATCATTTTTCAAACAATAAAGAACTTTCTGGTGTGGGGCACCACCATCACTGAGAAGCTCAGCTGTGACAGTGGGAGATGCCATTACAGAATGGACTCCCTGTGTTACAATCAAAGCAAGGCAAGTTTAATTATTATGAGCAGCAGGGCCAGAGCAGTGCAGAATGGGGGTGTGACCTTCAGAGAGCAATGAAGATGGTTAATAGAATGTATTGTCCTGTATTGCTCAAACTATTAAGTTGAAAGAAATCTAGGTTGGCTGAGGGCAGTTACCTCAATAAAAATGTCATGATCATTTGTCCAGTTTCTAGAGTGAGCCTATAAGCCATTGTCAGAAGAAAAGGCAAGGTCTCCATGAGAAAGAAACTTGCAATGCCATGGCAAGTGTCTATAGTAATGATTTTGCCAATTTTTCCTGCAAGAAAAAATTTTTATTCATGGCTATCTAGCCATTTGCATTTGTAGGTTCTCTGTCTCATACTAGTTTGACCGGAGATATGTTGAATTCTAGAAGAAGCTTTTGGCCATTTTCTTGTATAAGAGTATACTGTGGGTAGGAGAAGAATACCAAATATTTTGAGGACTGTTAGACACAGGGTCTGAATTGACACTGATACTCAGGAACACAAAGTGTCATTATGAACCCCAAATGGAGTGGGGGGTATGGGAGCCAAATAATAAATGGAGGAGTCTTGGTCCAGGTCTGGTTCACATTGAGTCCACTGGGTCCACATTTAGTCAGTGGTCATTTTCATGCTACATAAATGTATAATTAGAATTGACATGCTTGGTAGCTGATAGATAGTTCCATATTGGTTCCTTGAGTTCGAGCTATTGTAGTGGAGAAGGCCAATTGAACGTCTCTGAAACTGTCTACTTCCCCACACAGGACAGGATAATAAAACTATTGTCTCTTGGAGTGGTACAGATTAATGCCAACCATACATACCTAAAGGATATAGGTGTATTGATTCCCAGTATATCTTAATTTGATTCACCAGTATGAGTGGCCTATACAAAAACCAGTTGGATCCTAAAAGATGATAGTGGGCTATGACAAGCTCAACTGCATACTAGCTCCATTTCTAGCTGCTGTGCCAGATGTGATATTGTTGCTAGAGCAAATTAACAAGGCCTCAGATATGTGGAATGTGGTCATAGATTTGGTAAATGTGTTCTTTTCCATCTTAATCAGAAAATAGGACAAAAACAGATCTTATTCATGTGGAATGGAGCACCATGAATATTTATAGCCGTGCCCTATGGCTATGTTAACTTTCCTACTCCCTATCATAAAATAGTCTGAAGATATCTGGACAATATGAACATGCTACAGAACATCACATGGATATCATGACATCATGTTACTTAAATTGAGTCAGTAAGAAGTGAAAGGTACAATGCAGGCCTTGGTAGGAAGTATTCATTTTAGACTGTGGGAGATAAAACTCACAGTGTCAAGGGCCAGCCCCATCAGTGAATGTTGGAGGGCCTGGTGGTCTGGAGAATGACAGGATATCTTTCTAATAAAAGAACAAATTATTGCAACCTACATTTCCAACCACTAAGAAGGAAACACAAATCCTGCTAGGCCTCTACAGGTTCTGTAGGAAGCTTATTACACACTTGAGAATACTGTTCTGAGCCATATACCAGGTGATGCAAAATTCTTCCAGCTTTGGGTGGACTTCAGAGCAGGTAAGCACTGTGCAGCAGGCACAGGCTGCACTTAATCAGTCCTCCACTTGGACCACTGTGATCCATAAGACTCTATTGTATTAAAAATTGGTGCAGTTGTAAAGTCACCATGTGGAAGCTTCAGCTAATCCCGATGGGAGAATCAATTACAGCATAGATACCTATGTGGCATAGACCCCCATGTCATCCACCACTGTAACCTTGGACTCTCCCTCAGCTCATACTTAATGACTACTGGGGGAAGTGGGGCACATTCAACCAGCTGGTGAAGGAGGAGAAAGTCTGAGTTCAGTTCACAAATGGTTTGGCTTGGCATGTGTGTGGAAGCAGAAAATAGACTGCAGCTATACTGCCAGCCCGCTTAGGGCTGAAAGAAATCCATGGGGGGGAAATTATCCCCATGTCCAGAGTATCAGTCAGTATGCTGGGTTATCCACTTGTGTAGAAACAGAAGTGGTCTGAGATTAGAATTCATATAGATTCACAGGCAATCACTAATGATTTAACTAGTTGGTCAAAAGCCTCGACCTATGAACCAGAAGGTCATGGTTCGATTCCTGGTCAGAGCACATGCCCTGGTTGTGGGTTCAATTTCCCAGTAGGGAGCTGCCAGTCTTATAGATCAATGTAAAAATCTATAAAAAGCACATCTGAGATACTAGTTTAGAGATTTAACCTGTGAGAACAGGGGGGGTGCTATATTCCACAACACAGCAAATATTCTAATTTAATGACCATTACATGGTTTAGTGTTTTAGATAGGTACAATATATATGTCCA
>NW_006287806.1:177040-179791 GCF_000327345.1 Myotis davidii
CTCAGTGAAAGAAGTCAGTCACAAAAGATCACATATTATATAGTCCCTATTCACATGAATGGGGTTTAGCTAAATGGTGCAGGGTATCTTTTTGATTAATGAAGATATTCTAAAATCTACTCTTATGATGTTGGCATATACTTGTAAAAACCACTGAATTGGCCCTGCATTTAACTAGTTGGTCAAAAGCCTCGACCTATGAACCAGAAGGTCATGGTTCGATTCCTGGTCAGAGCACATGCCCTGGTTGTGGGTTCAATTTCCCAGTAGGGAGCTGCCAGTCTTATAGATCAATGTAAAAATCTATAAAAAGCACATCTGAGATACTAGTTTAGAGATTTAACCTGTGAGAACAGGGGGGGTGCTATATTCCACAACACAGCAAATATTCTAATTTAATGACCATTACATGGTTTAGTGTTTTAGATAGGTACAATATATATGTCCAAGGATGAAGATGAGAAAATGGGAACAAACTTGCTTATTGACACTTCCAGTGGACACCTTGTAAAATCTGTGTGTGTCCCCAGAGGACAAGATTAAGCTCTGCAGTTTTAGGAGTCTTGGCTCCAAGATTTAAATGCTTCTACCATGAGACAGAGAAAAATTTCCATTTAATTTCAAGCTATGGTTGCTACCCTTTTACTTTAGGCTCTTTGTGCCAAGAGATCAGCCGGCAAGAAAAGAGGCACCATCATGGCAGGGTCATTGACCCTGATCATCAAGAAGGGAGTAGGATTACTTGGTGAGGGCATAGAATAATATATTTGCACTCAGATTGCCCATTTGGTTATATCTTGGAATTGGAATTCTTTTGCCTGATTTTGAAATTAAATGGACAAATAGAGCAGTTACAGCCTCAGAAAGACATGGTGAGTAGAAACCAGACCCTCATGAATTAGGGCTTGAGTCATCCTGATAGAAAGTCATCTATACCTGCCTGCAGAGGCACTAGCTGAGGGATATCTAAATGAATAGTAAAGGAGCAAGATGAATATCAGTTGTGGTCTCAAGACTAGCTGCTGTGGTGGAGTTTGTCTAGCTAACCATCTTGTAACTATTCTCCATTTAAAAGAGGCCCACAAGAATAAAGAAGGAGCTGCTGCTCCAAATTAGGTAAACTAAATAGTCCCACGTGACACAAAAGGTGGACTGTAATAGGAACTGTGATGTGTTTCTCAGGTAAAACCTCCCCCCATCACCACCAACACCTGATGCTCTCATTTTTTTAGAAGGTTGATAGCTAAAAGATAACATTTGAGTGTTCCCTGCATTCATGTACTCTCAGCTTAAAAGGGGTAACTCATTGAAGGTCAATAACATTTTCACACATCCAATGATTGGTAGATGCAGGAGTATAAAAGGTCTCATTTCCTTGTCATAGTTCAGGACAAATCTGAGGGCTATCCCAGCTCCAGAGCTCCCCTTGGAATGGGATGATGCCTTTTCTGTGACTTCATTACAGCTTAAATGCTCTCTCTGCCCAACCCTTCTTTCTTTACATACTCACAAGTATTGACACAGGAAGCACAACCCAGTAAACTTCCTACAAGTAACTGTCCATTTCAAAGTCTGGTTCTGGGGAACCCCACTTGTGACACATATCCTATAGCACCATAGTTTGGTTTATTGAATTTATCTGAAATTTAGATAAACATTATATATTTTAAAAGTTGAGATTACCACATATAAAAATATGTAATATACTGCACCTCACAGACAGGGATATTGTATGCATACATTCACTCAACCAATATTCACTGAGAACCTATACAAGACACACTCTAGGCAGGAGGTACATAGTACTGTATGAAACACAAGATGGCTTCCCAGTGGAGTTTATGGCCTAGGGGGTAAAGAACACATTAGGCAAACAGATACACCTTAATTATCTATATATATAAAAGCCTAATATGCTAAGTGTTCAACTGTTTTTGACCAGTTGCTATGATGTGCACTGACCACCAGGGGGAAGATGCTCTAACTCACAGGTTATCTTGCTGCTGGGGTCCAGCTGATCTGGACTGGGTGAGATGGGCCAGACATGCCCTGGAGCCCTCCCGCGGTCCCTCCTCGGCCCTGATTGTGCACCAGTGGGCTCCCTCGGCCTGGACTGCACCCTCTTGCAATCCAGGACCCCTTGGAGGATGTCAGAGAGCCAGTTTCTGCCCAATACCCACAGGCCAGGCTGAGGGACCCCACCGGTGCACTAATGCACCAGTCCTGTAGTTTCATTATAATAGTGAGAGGAAAGAGCATCATTGATAATCACATTTAGAATGAGACCTGAAAGGTAAGTAGAATTAGCTAACGTGACAGTAGGGAAGAGAAAAAGAGTCAATATTTTTATTCCAAAACTGGTGTTCAATTTCAAAGTCATTGTC
Source organism: Myotis davidii (assembly GCF_000327345.1). NCBI lineage: Eukaryota > Metazoa > Chordata > Mammalia > Chiroptera > Vespertilionidae > Myotis > Myotis davidii. The sequence continues at coordinate 179,425 of NW_006287806.1, forward strand.
TCTACAAATACAAAAAGAAGACTGATGTGCATTTGTCAATACTTTGCAATTTTGATTAGAAAAGACAGTTGATAATCAATGCATGCTCTTCATTCATTCATTCATTCATTCAATAAACAATTTTATAGATGTTATATTTAAGGCGTTTTGTTAGGTATTGTACAAGATCCATCAAGAAATATGGCACCTTTCCTTTCCCTAGGTGCATTATACAGTAGTAAAGACAAGGCGGCAAATGAAAAACATGGCTGTAAAAAGGAAGGGACTCTTACCATTTGCAACAGCATGGATGGAACTGGAGAGCATTATGCTAAGTGAAATAAGCCAGTCAATGAAGGAAAAATACCACATGATCTCACTCATTCAT
>NW_006287806.1:179939-185791 GCF_000327345.1 Myotis davidii
TAAAAAAAAAACGAAAGAAAAAAGAAAAACATGGCATGCTACAAATTCTACAAGGGAATCTCAGCAGACAAAGGAGATATTTCTGATCCATATAAGGATGAACCTTAATGTAATTGAAAGTTTTAAAAAATGAGTAAATTATTCATCAGGTCTACATTTGTAATATAACATATCTGTAATCTATAATAGTAAAAGCCTAAGCGACCATCACAACCAACTGGACGACTGAACAGGCTGCGTGGGGCAACTAGGCTGGCAGAGGGGTTAGTGAGGGATGACCAAATGACTCAGCAGCAGGCCGTGTGGGGAAACCAGGCCTGCAGGGGTGGTAGTTGGGGGCAACAAGGCCGGTAAGGGGGCAGTTGGGGGTGACCAGGCCAGCGGGGGGTGGGGCAGTTAGGGGCAATAGGCAGGCAGGCAGGTGAGCAGTTAGGAACCAGTGGTCCCAGATTGGAGAGGGTGCAGGCTGGGTTGAGGGGACCTGCCCCGTGCACAAATTTCATGCACTGGGCCTCTCGTAGTCTATAAAATAAATTAATATGTTTAAACAAGGTATTTTTTACTACCTATTGCTAAGGGCTATTGAGCTCCTTTCGCATACATAGGAAATTGAAGCATTTTAAACTAGTTCATCCTGTCCTATGTTTATAGGGTGATAAATCTCATAAGGACAAAAGATCACCTTTACAATTAAAAATGATCATCCTCAATGCAAATATAAAGGAGGCCCAAGTTAATAGCTGTTATTTATGATAAATAGTATCTACCCAAATTTGGAATTTCCTTCTCCATAGCTAATACTGGTAATAATAATAATAGTTTATTATTTTTTATACTGATTTAGTGAGAAAGGTCAGATATTTCCATTTTATAAATGAGGAAACTAAAGATCAAAGTAAAGTAAATTGCCTGGTCACACCGCCAGTATAAATGTTAGAGCCAGGACTAGCTAATACTTAATCAGTACTGCCTGTGTGCCAACCATTCTTCTAAGCACTTTTCAGGTAGGAATGTGTGAGCCTCATGAGAAGAATATATGGAAGGTACTGTTATCATAATCAAATTACAGATAAGGAAAATGAGATATGGAGAGAACAAGGTCACACAGCCAGGAAAGGATGGTTTGCAAACTCAGAGACTTTCACTCCAAAATATAAACTCCTAACACTGTGTGAAGTTATTCATCAAGCATAGAACAGGAATTTATGAACCCTCTACTCCTTTGAAAATACACTATACTAAAAATAAGACAAAATGTGTCCAGTCATAACTACTTTTGCTTGCCAATTATTTATTCTCTCTCCAGCCTCTGGCTTCACTGCCTAGATTCTAGGCCCCCAAATAATAGCCACCACCCCCTTTCCCACACTCACCTATCTACTAATCTTACTTTTGTGAACACTCAGCTTAGATGTCCACTTCTCCAAAAAGTCTTTCTTGACCTCCAAAGACTGGATTGTGTGGTCTTCCTATGAGTTCCAGAGAACACTGTGCTTACACCTGTCAGAGCACTTACCACACCCGTTTGAATTGCCTATTACTTATCTGCCTATCACACTCCAGTGGTTCTCAACCTTCCTAATGCCGAGACCCTTTAATACAGTTCCTCATGTTGTGGTGAGCCCCAACCATAAAATTATTTTCGTTGCTACTTCATAACTGTAATTTTGCTACTGTTATGAATCATAATGTAAATATCTGATATGCTATATGTGTTTTCCAATGGTCTCGACCCACAGGTTGAGAACCGCTGCTAGACTCTAGAGTCCTTAATACATAGGACTGCATCATATGTAAGTTTGATTTCCCTAAGACCTAACATACTTCCTTGTTTGTAAGAATAATTTGCTAAATGTCTGTTGATTTCTTAATACTACACCTAACTAAATAGCACTATGTTGAGATTATTACTAGATGCCATTCTACATTTGAACATAAACTTCATAAAAGTAGAAACGTGTCTTTTTCATTCTCTAGTACAGTGCCTGAGTCATACCAACAATCCATCAATGGTTTTTAAATAATATAACCAAGTGAAATAATAAAGGAAAATTCATAAAAACATATACTCAGTAATTTCATGGAAGAAAGAAGACACGAATGAATCTACATGCATCACTTTGTATCTAATAACTGCAAAGGAAAGACAGTCCAATAGATATATGTACAAAAACATATGGAAAGGTTGTAATCAGGGCACATTTTTGCATAAAATATCTAAAAATATTTTTGCATAAATTGGAAAGCATAAATGACAGATGGTTCAAGGCAAAAATTCTTTATTCAGCACATTAATATAACTTAATATAGTTATCTTCATGTACTCAATAATAATGCTATTCACTTATGGGGAATGAGAGGAATCTATTTTTAAAAATACATGTTCAAAGTGTACTTTTTCCATATACTATTTATCAAAAACCTCAATAGTAGATCAAACAGGAAAAATAGAAGAAACAAAAGTAAAAACAAGTTTAGCAATTTTAGAGTGAATATTATCAGTATAAATTCATATATAGCTCATTCAGGTTTTAAGAAGGAAAGCATTTTATCTCAATTATGCTGCAAAAAAAGATAATGCTTTGACTTTCAATTAAATAACACTACAAATAATTATAATTAATTGAATCAACTGTTTTTCTCTTTCTGATCAAACAATATCACTGAATTTAAAAACAAGGAACATGGAAATAGATATGCATAACATTTAAAGTTTGTTTAAAAAATTAATTATCATTGCTAGCACTGTTCTTATGACCCCTAAGATCAGAGATTATGTCTTCTTTAGAAAAGGGTCTATTTAGGTCCATTGCCCATTTACTGATTGGATTTTTTATCTTCCTTTTGTTAAGTTGTGTGAGTTCCCTGTAAATTTTGGAGATTAAACCCTTATTGGAGATAACATTCGCAAATATGTTCTCCCTTGCAGTGGGCTTTCTTGTTTTGTTGATGGTTTCTTTCACTGTGCAGAAGCTTTTTTATTTTGATGTAGTCCCATTTGTTTACTAGTATTTTCTCCTTAGTTTCCATTGCCCTAGGACATTGATGGCGAACCTTTTGAGCTCAGCGTGTCAGCAATTTCAAAAGCCTAACTTAACTCTGGTGCCGTGTCACATATAGAAATTTTTTGATATTTGTGACCATAGTAAAACAAAGATTTATATTTTTGATATTTATTTTATATATTTAAATGCCATTTAACAAAGAAAAATCAACCAAAAAAATGAGTTCGCATGTCACATCTGACACGCCTATCATAGGTTCGCCATCACTGCGAGCTGTATCACTAAAGATATTGCTACGACTTATGTCTGCTATTTTGCTGCCTATTGCTTCTTCTAAGGTTTTTATGGTTTCCCATCTTAAATTTAAGTCCTTTATCCATTTTAAGTTTATTTTGGTGTATGGTGTAAGTTGGTGGTCTAGTTTCATGTTTTTGCATGTGTCTGTCCAATTTTCCCAACACCATTTATTGAAAAGACTGTCTTGACTCCATTGTATGCTCTTGCCTCCTTTGTCAAATATTAATTGAGCATACTGGCTTGGGTCAATCTCTGGGTTCACTGTTCTGTTCCATTGGTCTAGTTGTCTGTTCTTGTGCCAGCACCAGGCAGTTTTGAGAACAGTGGCTTTGTAATACAGCTTGATATCTGGTATTGTGATCACTTCAACTTTGTTCTTCTTTCTCAAGATTGCTGCAGCTATTCGGGTTTTTTGTTTTGTTTTGTTTTGTTTTGTTTATATTCCAGGTGAATTTTTGGAGAGTTTGTTCTAGGTCTGTGAAGTATGCTGTTGGTATTTTAATTGGGATTGAATTGAATCTATAAATTTCTTTGGGTAGTATGGGCATTTTAATGATGTTGATTCTACTAATCCATGAACACAGTATATTCTTCCATTTGTTTATGTCTTCCTATATCTCTTTTTTCAGTGTCCTGCAATTTTCTGATTATAGACCCTTTACCTCCTTGATTAGACTTATTACAAGGTATCTTAATTTTTTTGTTGTTGCAATGGTAAATGGGATTTTTTTAGTTTCTCTTTCTGTGAGTTCATTATTGGTGTATTAAAAAGCCATAGATTTCTAAGTGTTAATTTTGTATCCTGCTACATTGCTGAATTCATTTTTTATTAGTTCTAGTAGCACTGATCATCCAATATTCTGTTATATGCAAAGGTGAAGAACTGTGATGAAAAGATCATAATAATATGTATAAGGCTACACCAGAATACAGTCAAAATTTACAATTGCTCTAACAGTAGTAACAAAGAGAACAAACTTTATCTTTGAATAGTGCTTCACACAGGTCTAACTTCTAGTATATAATTGTTTAATACTTTCACTTGATTTGACTGTCTACCTATGGATAAATGGATATATTGTTAGTTGATTTTTAAATTAAAAGAACATGTATGTTAGTTCCAAAAAGCCTTATTTGTATGTGTGCTCATAAGCACCTCTAGAATTATCTTTATGTTGCTGTTAACATTTTCATGTCTTTCTTCCACTTTCAGTGGAAACCATGTGCTCTACATTGAGCTTTGCCTTTCTCCATGAAGTTTCTGAGCATTCCTGAGTTCCAGTTTTTTCTTTGCCAGCTAATAAATTTGTGTTCTTTTATTACGCATACTAGAGGTCCAGTGCACGAAATTCGTGCACTGGGGGATGTCCCTCAGCCCAACCTGCACCCTCTCCAATCTGGGACCCCTTTCATAATCCAGGGATGCTGACTCCCAACTGATTGCCTGCCTGCCTGCCTGCCTGATTTCCCCTAACTGCTTCTGCCTGCCAGCCTGATCACCTCCTAAACACTCCCGTGTCAGCCTGATCAACACCTAACAGTTCCCCTGCTGGCCCGATTGCCCCCAACTGCCCTCCCCTGTTGGCCTGGTTGTCCCTAACTGCTGTCCCCTGCCAGCCCATCTGCCCCCAACTGACCTCCCCTAATGACCCGATCGCCACCAACTTCCCTCCCCTGCAGGCCTGGTCCCCCCAACTGCCCGCCCCTGCTGGCCTGGTCACCCCTAACTGCCCTCCCCTGCTGGCCTGGTCACCCCTAACTTCCCTCTCCTGCAGGCCATCTTGTGGTGGCTATCTTTGTCCACATGGGGGTAGCCATCTTTGATCATATTGGGGTAGCCATCTTGTGTTTTGCAGTGATGGTCAATTTGCATACTGGTCATGACTAATTAGCATATCCCATTGTGACTGTGAGGGTGTCATGACCAATTTGCATATTACCCTTTTACTAGTATAAATAAGTCAGGTTACTGGTCAAACTACACTCCACAAGCAAGTGGTTGAAGACAGAGCAGTTGCTACTTCTGTGTTCTGACTCTGAAAACACATAACAAAACCACTATCTCTTGGCTGAAGGTAAGGAGAAAAGCATTCTATTCTCAGGCTTCTCCAGGTTCAAGTAGTAGTTGTCTCCTAATCACAGCAATAAAAATCCATTTGCCTTACCAGTGCTGGTCACCTACCTACAGACTTACTTGGGTATAAATATTGGGAAGCTCATTCCATGAACAACAAACCTAGCCAAAGAATTTGTAGGTTCATAACCTACTAGAAGAGATTCATGAGCCTCAGCAAAATAAAGCTTCTCAAAGAATGCAAAAGTTCTAAATTTCACTTTAGCGCTCATGGTGAAGCAGGCCTAGTATTCTGCCATTTCCCCTTGAGTCTCCATAGCATCAAAGCATCAAGAAAAATAAGAAACTGAATATTCCCTCTCTCTCTCTCTCTCTCTCTCTCTCTCTCTCCCTCTCTCTCTCTCTCATTTGGGAAAGCACAGGACCAGATTTCCCTTAACCATTCATTTTCATCCCTCCTCTCTTCTCATTTGAAA
>NW_006287806.1:185876-190842 GCF_000327345.1 Myotis davidii
CAACTCAAGATGGCCACCCCCATGTGGTCAAAGATGGCCAGCAGGGGAGGGCAGTTGGGAGCAACCAGGCCTGAAGGGGAGAGCAGGTGGGGGTGACCAGGCCTGCAGGGGAGGATTGTTAGAGGTGACCTGGCCAGCAGGGGAGGGCAGTTAGAGGTAACAAGGCTGGCAGAGGAGGGCAGGTGGGGGGACTAGGCCTGTAGGGGAGGACAGTTAGAGGTGACCAGGCCAACAGGGGAGCAGTTAGGCATTGATCAGGCTGGCAGGGGAGTAGTTAGGGGTTATCAGGCTGGCAGGCAGGTGAGCGGTTGGGAGCCCGCAGTCCTGGATTGTGAAAGGAATGTCCTACTGCCCATTTAGGCCCGATCCCAGAAAATTATAAAAGAAACTCAGAGGAAAGATACAGGACACGAGTACATCTTATCTAACAAAGAGGTAATATGCAAATTGACCATCACTCCAACACAAGATGGCCACCCCCATGTGGTCAAAGATGGCCAGCAGGGGAGGGCAGTTAGAGGCGACAAAGCCTGCAGGGGAGGACAGTTAGAGGTGACCAGGCTGGCAGGGGAGGGCAGTTAGAGGCGACAAAGCCTGCAGGGGAGGACAGTTAGAGGTGACCAGGCTGGCAGGGGAGGGCAGTTAGGGGCAATCAGGCCAGCAGGGGAGGGCAGTTAGAGGTGACAAAGCCTGCAGGGGAGGACAGTTAGGGTGACCAGGTCGGCAGGGGAGGGCAGTTAGGGGCAATCAGGCCAGCAGGGGAGCAGTTAGGCATTGATCAGGCTACCAGGGGAGTGGTTAAGGGGTGATCAGGTTGGCAGGGGGGGTAATCAAGCTGGCAGGCAGAAGCAGTTGGGGGAAATCAGGCAGGCAGGCAGGCAGGCAGGCGAGAGGTTGGGAGCCAGCAGTCCTGGATTGTGAAAGGGATGTCCGACTACCCGTTTAGGCCCACTTGGATTGGGCTTAAATGGTCAGTCGGACATCTCTTGAGGGGTCCCAGATTGGAGAAGGTGCTGGCTGGGCTGAGGGACACCCGCCCCATGCACAAATTCTGTGCACCAGGCCTCTAGTAAATAATAAAATCCCAAAAGGAAATAAAGAATTGAAAGAAGGAGGAGAAGAGGAGTAATAATTTGACATAGGATAAAAGATTATTCCAAGCTGAAGACCCGAGTCTAGATTTTAAAATTTTATTGAATAATACATAGGATTCATGAGGAGAAAAAAATGTAGATATCCTGGTGAAATTTCAGAATTTAAAGATGAAAAGAAAATAGTCAAATTAACTAAAGTAAATAATAGCCTACTTACAAAAGAAATACAATCAGGGGGCACAGACACTAGGGGGGTGAGGGCATATGCTGGGGCATGGGGGAGGCCGGGGAGAGGTCAATGGGGGAAAAATGAGACATACATACTATTATTTATAATACTTTAAACAATGAAAAAAAAGAAAAGAAATACAATCAGACCATTATGGACTTCTCATCTGTAAGCTGAGACTGGAAGCTAGAGGACAGAGACATGATCCACAAACCACTGAGAGAAAGGTTTACAATCAAAGGCTACTATACCCAGGTAGGTGTGCACACTCTTCCCAACATGAGCAGTGCTGCTCAGAGCCCACCAGCCACTGTCTCCAGCACCATTTGCGCCACTGCCACTATCACAATGACCCATTAGAAAGCTGCTGATTCAAATGCAAGCAGTTCCAGAGGTACTTGGAGAAGTCAGGGGTGCTGGATACAATGACCAAGGTATCGGTGTAACCCAACCAGGTTTGTTTGGCTGCCTAGCGCAACAAAAGCCAAACTCATGACACAGGTGGTTATGATAAGGAAGGAGTTTTATTCAAGTTGTTAGTGACTTGAGAAGATGTGGGGGAGTGTGGGGGCAGGACTCCTGTCCTCAAAAAATCATCTTAATATTCAGTGCAGACAAAGGTTTTTATAAGGAGAGAGAGAGGAAAATCAGAACAAAAAAGATCAGCAGGAGGGTCTGTTGACATGTAGGCAGTGTCCTTGAGCTCACCATCTGGTTTTTGTCAGTGAATTCCTGAGTCTGGGCAATGGATGCCAGACTGGGCCTTAAAGGTCAGGCTGCTCCTTAGGTTCACACAGGAATTGAAAGTGCTGGACTGTGAAGTACTACTATACTAAAAAAACTTTTAAATTGCAAGCTCTTGTTTTGAGATAAAAAATCAGGTTAGAGTAATAAGCTGGGTTTAACTTTTACTAAGATTAATATGGGTGGCTTTATTTAAGTATGGCGTATCCATTCCCTGTTACATTAGTATAACCTTGTCTGAAGAACCAGAGAAACCCAATAGTGCTTTGGATTTTTTAAAGCATCACCTAGGAGCTGCTACCCCAGAAAATCCAGAAATAAAGCTGCTCCACCTAGACTTGGCAGAAATGAAAGAGAAATATGAAGCTCTTACAGAAGAAAATAAAAATCTGAAAACAAAGCTTGCTCAGTATGAGCCACCTCAGGAGAAGTGTGCTGAACAGTATTCTTCTCAGTTGAAAGACACTGAAAAATGGTTTTGCATGACTCGAATAGTTTTTAATGGTAATATTTTTTTCTGAACAGATGCTATAGAACTATTTTAATATGTTAAGTTAACCTATCACACTTTAACTGTTATAAACACATATTCTTATAAACACCAATAAAAACAATATAACTTTAAAAAATGACTACTAAACCCAGCCAAATGTGTTCACCTGTAAAAGTAAAAGAAAAATATTTCAAGAACACATGAGTATTCATATGTCATTAACAACATGTACCCTAATCTAAGAAAATATGTGAGAAAGTGTTCTGATCAAAAGCGAGTTAATTTAGAACAGAGAAATCAAAAGAACTAAAATAACAATGTAAAAAAATAGTGATAAATTTATTTCTTATGGCACTTATAAGTTAGATGAATGCTTTTTATGTAATTGAATATCTATACAGTAAACCCTTGATTTGCAAACCTATATTTAATGGACTTCAGATTTAATGAACAAAGTTTCCAGCCCAGATGTCATATGTGAAAATTAGCACCCTGTTAATTTTATTTTTAATTTTTTTTCTTTATTGTTGAAAGTATTACAGATGTTCCCTTTGTTTTTGTTGTTTTGTTCCACATGGACCCTCTTCTACCCTCACCTGCCCCTCCCAAGCCTTCACCACACTATTGTCTGTGACCATGGATTACATATATAGAACCCTAATATGCAAATAGACCGAACAGAGGAACAACCAAACAACTAGTTGCTATGACGTGTGCTGACCACCAGGGGGCGCATGTGCAACATAGCGGCCATTGGTCACAACAGGATGGTGGAGCAGGTGAGCAGGGGCACCATTCCAAGGCAGGGCACTGGTTGCTGTCATCAGGGCAAGCCTCTGGTGGTTACTAAAAATTCTTTGCTCCCACGTGTTGCAGTCCCACCCGGCGCTCACAACTGCTGCTGGTACTGGAGTCACCACTCACACCCACTGCTGGTGCTGGCCCCAATTGCTCCATGTAGTCAGCGGGTGTAAGTGGAGCCAGTGCCATTAGCATGTGGGAGTGGCGGAGGCAGGAGTGAGGCTGCAGGCACACAGGGGACCAGGGGCCCCAGCGGGAGGGGCCAAGTATAGGTGCGGAGGATGGGCTGAGACCTGCCCCTGTGCCCACCACAGCCTTGCAACTCACAGTTCCTTTAAATGTGCATGAATTTGTGCACTGGGCCCCTCGTGTGCATATAAGTTCCCTGGTTAATCTCCTACCCACACCCATCTTCCCTCTGAAATTTCTCTGTCTTTTCCATGGTTCTATGTTTCTGGATCTATTTCATTCATCAGTTTATTTTTTGTTCATTAGATTCTACATATGAGTGAGATCATGTGATACTTATTTTTCTCTTATTTTACTTAGCATAATACTCTCCAGGTACATCCATGCTGTTGCAAATGGTCAGAGTTCCTTCTTTTTTATAGCTGTGTACTATTCCATTGTGTAAATGTACCACTGCTTTTTGATCCACTCGTATGCTGGTGGGCATTTGGGCTGTTTCCAAATCTTAGCTATTGTAAATTGTGCTACTTTGAACATAGGAGTGGATGTAACATCCTATTAATTTAAAAATGCTTTGCCAAGATTTTCTTATAATTAAATTAACACTTTATTTTTTATTAATTCACTGTTATTTTTAACAAATTTTCATATATAGGCCATGTATTGGAAAAAAAAACTGTAGTAATTTTGCCGACATAAATAAATGTTACATATCTACAACTATAGACTACGTATTTAAATCCAAGATTCAGTAAATAATGTTCGGTGAATGATTAACATGTGACCAGACTGCATTGCTCACAGTATTTGGTTCTGTTGTTGTGTGGCATGACTTTCTGTAGCAGTTTTAACATGTGCTGGCCAATCTTCCAACATACCCTGAGCCATGCCCCAGCTGTGTGAATTTGTTTCCTGGCAGTGACTGGTGAATGCACCCATTTACGAGGCCTATTCAACATAAATTTAAATTTACTGTAATACATATAGAAAACTTTTCTGTAAAATAAAACTTTTCATACATATTTAACTTTAATTACATGAACATGCCTCCATAAGAAAAAAAAAACAAAAAACAAAAAAACCACAGGTAAACTAATTAGTTTGCTAATTTTTTAACATATGCCTTCAGAAAACCTACTTTGTAATATAATGGACTTGCGGCTTTAATGGATGCCCCCTCATCTGAATTAGTCCATTATATCAAGGTTTTACTGTAGTTAAATGACAAGTTAAACGGGATTCTTGAAACAGAAAAGAAACATATAAAAGAAACTATAATAATAGCCAACTAATTTTTTAAACTATCTTAGAAATACCCTATGGCTGTGTGAAGATTACTAAAATGTCTCTTCCTGGAAATAAGTATTGCTAAACATTTAAGTATCATATGGGATGGGGGAATGGGCAAGTAAGGCA
>NW_006287806.1:190915-196193 GCF_000327345.1 Myotis davidii
TTTGTGTGTGAAAATCACTATTAAGAATGGAAAAGTATCCACCTGCAGTATTAGAATGTCAAATTTAACAAGAGGGAAGAAATTTTAAAAATCTTAACTCTGCAAAAATAAGAACAGAAGAAAACAACAAAATAAAATACATAAAAAATATAAAACAAATTGAAGGAATAAAACAATATATATCAGCTATTACATTAAATTTGGAATGCCCAAGCAATACATTTCAAAGTAAAAACAGAAGATGGAGTTTAAAGTGCTATCAAAACATATGATATTTTCAAGAAACATATCTAAAACAAGGTGAAAAAATCCTATATAATAAAAGCCTAATATGCAAATTGTTCACCAGGAGTTCTACCAGGAGTTTGAGTGCTCGCTATGACATGTGCTGACCACCAGGGGGTGGCGCAGAACATGCAGGCATCAGTGACTCAGTGTTGGCAGCAGGCAGCAGTGGGGGTGCTGCTGGCCCCATGGTCCCTGAGGAGAGTGGGACCATGGCAGGATGGTAGAGCAGGTCAGTGGGTGGCGCCAGGCCAAGGCGGGTGCAAGTGTGGGCCCAATTGCCCCACAGACAGCCACCAGCGGAGGTGGCAGGGGGCAGGGCCACCACCCAGCTCCCAGGGCTGAGAGAGCCAAGGGCCGGGGGGGAACCTGACCCCAACAAATTGCCTCGCAGATGGCGACCAGTGGCCAGCAGGCCCTGATTGCCCAATCAGGACTGAGCTCCGGTCTGGGATGGGGAACTGGGAGTAGGTGATGGCTACCAACCTCCTGCAGCACTGGGGCAGGGGGCTGTGACCTTTCACTGGCTACCTGGGGACAGGGATGATGAGGACAGAGGTGCAGTGAGAATGTGGGGTGTCTGCAGAGCTCACTCTCACTCCCCCTGCTACCCTCCCCATGGACACCAGGGCTCGCATACCAGGGAAGCTCCCCCTCCCCATACCCATACCCCTGCACTCAGGTGCCAGGCACTCGTGAGGAGCCTGCTCTGCACTTGCAGGGCCTCTTCCAGGTGAGCCAGTCCACAGCCACTGGGACCACAGGGGCTGGTCAAGTTCCCCATGGGTTTCCACAGGAGCCAGTCCAAAAGGCCGGCCAGGAGAGAGCATCCTTCCTGCCCAGCTTCTGTGCAGTGCCCCTGGATGGTCCAGAGGCCCATGCTGCACCCCGGCCCACGGCGTCTGGCCATGCTCACTGCATCTCTGTGTGGGGACTCTGGCACTGTGACTCAGGTGGAGAAGGGCTCGCAGGGGCCCAGGGGCCCAGGTACTGCCCAGGGCCCAGAGGTCAGCTGGGACCTAACCTTCCATGCCAGACACTTGTGCTTCAATCCCCAGCCAGGCCTAGGGACTGCACCCGTGCACAGATTTCGTGCACTGGGCCTCTAGTGTTTAAAATAAAGGAACAAACAATTACATTAGAAGCAAATGTGAATGAAAAGACAGCAGGAGGGTTATCATTATCATCACAAAAATTTGATTCCATGGTCAAACAGCACTGAATAGAAGAAGGTGAAAATTACCTTTATATATATAAAATATGACCTAGGGAGAGAAGGAGAACAAGAGAGAGGGAGGATCAAATAATCAACAAATAAACAAGAATATAATGGTTTGAGAATACATGCAAGTTCAATTTTACAATTTTTTTTATTCTACAAATAAAAATATAAATTTTCTTACAATCTTGAATTATTTATACAAATGATGTTTATCCATTAAAAAGGTTAATAAATTCAGCAAAATAAAACATAGAATATATGATTTTCTAATCATGATACAATAACATTCTAAATGAATAAAAGTAGCACATTGAACTACATGAAAATTAATAAACACATTCTCAATAACCCCTTTTCTGGTGTTATGAGACTAATTCCAATGTAGGGGGTTGTATTGCCCCGCACCAACAAGCATTCAACTCAATTCTGTTTAGTTCTGACACAATCTACCTGGAAACAGCGTCAGATCCCACAGGTTAAAGGTTCAGTCCTACAAGACTGTCTACCCCTGACATACACACAACATCAGAAGCCAGTTCCAAGTCCAGATTGCCACCTGTGCTGCTGACTGGCTGATTATAAATCAAAGGTTCCTAAGACAATCTCCTCGGGTTTGATTAATTTGCTAGAGTGGCTCACAGAACTCAGAAAAAACATATTACTCACTAGATTACTGGTTTATTATAAAAGGATATAACTCAGGAACAGCCAGATGAAAGAAATGCATAGGGTAAGGCTTGGGGAAATGGTGTGAAACTTTCAAACCTTCTTCAGGCACACCATTCTCTCAGCACCATTTACTCACCAACCAAAAGGTCTCGTCTCTGAAACCTATCCTCTTGGATTTCTATGGAGGCTTAATTACATAGTCGTGACTGATTAAATCACTGGCCACTGATGATGGATTCAGCCTCTGGCCCTCTCCCCTCCTAGGAGGTCCAAGGCAGAATTGAAAGTTCCAATCCTCGAATGGTTCCCTAGGCAACCAGTCCCCATTGTTAGGTGGGATCCAAAAGTCACTCAATACTTAGGAAATTCCAAGGGTTTTAGGAGCTCTAAGCCAGGAACTGTTGATGAAGACCAAATATATATGAGAAATATATTTTGGTCATCTGAATGACCAAATACATAGTTCTTATAAATCAATATCATACTCCTGATCAGTAAACATATGAAAACAAAAATTACAAATTATTGATAAACTAATTTAAAAAGAACTATTATCATAACCTATTGTTATTGTCATAGTTAGCTAACTAATGTTAAATAGGAATAGAGTGAAGGGGAGGCCAGACATTATAAGCATGGTCATTTGGGCAGCTTCACCAGGAAGCTGCAACTTATGCTCTCCGGGGAACCACCAGTCCATTCCCTGCAAATCACTGCAGAAGGGAGTCCAAGAAAGAGGGAGATAGACACATGTCCAGTGAAGTCAGGGTGACATAGTGAAGGTGCTTGACTGTCAGTCTAACCTGGGAAAAGATAATTGGCTGGGAGTGGGGTGGGAATGAAGCCACTGAAAGCATGCAAAATCTTGAAGGGTTAATTGGTTAAGCTCTTGTTTATAATCCCCAGGCAAAGAGTCCTCCCTCTCTGTTTCTGCTCTGGAGTTCTGACACTCTTGCCCCTCGACCCGCACTCGCCTGCCATGTGGCCTTAAGCAGCCGCACAGCCTATGGTCATGAGGACGCCACACGCCATGGACTGCAGCTGGGAACACAAGCTAAGCTAGTCAGATGCTAGACTGGACTGGACTCTAACATGGAGCAGAAATTCTGGGCGGTATAGTTCTATCCCTGCTGAAGACAAGCTTGGGCTTTTCCCATGGTGGGAGGGAAGGAGATGGGACATTGGAAACCCAAGGGTTTAATTCCACAGAAATAAAAATGACTCATCCTCTCATGCGAGTCTCAGGGAATTCCTTTCCTTGCAACATCACAAGGACTCCACTTCCACCAGAAACAGATAGGGACACAGAAGGCACCCCATTGATAACACTATGAGACACAACTACAATTTAGAAAGTTACATGCTGTTTTCAAATTTCAGTTTGAAAATAAATTAACTAAATATTAAATTCAAATATTTTGAAAGCAATATCACCCAAAACCAAAGGAAACTGGAACAGAAGATATAAAGCTATATTTAATTAAATACCCAGGAAAAAATAGTAGAATGAATAAATAATCATAAAAACTTGTTCTTTGAAACAAAACCTTGAAAAATTTAAAACAGTCTTTAAACATTTAAAATAAAGCAGGTGTAATAACTACAGATATAAAAGAGGATATAATTATTAAGGAAATATTAATGATGACTTTGTTACAGGGCAGTGAGAAGCTGGGGAAATTCCAGGTTAAGTGGAATAGGGAAACTGAGACAGGAACGTTAAAACAAGGCCAAACAGTGTGGGCGATATGCAGTCAGGTTGTACATAACAAGCCATTATTTTCCCAGCCAAGGGCACTTGAGAGCAAATGGTTAAAAGCATCCCTAAGGAGAGAATTCAGACCAGGAGGGGGAGCGGGGAAAGGAAAAAAGGGGAGTTTTACTCCTTAAGTAGAAAAGCCAACAGTCTCAAGGCTTGACAAGATAAACTTGCCAGGTGCTCCTCATGACTTCTGGGAAGGCCACAACAAAGTAAAAAGGGACCTTGAGAATTAATCTGGACCAAGATATTCAGCAAAGGAATTTTGAAACCTATAGGCACAAGGGTATGTAACACCTTGGACCTCCATCCGACTCACTCTTCAGAGTAGCTGAGAGCTCATCTGCGATCCATAAGCCAGGTGAAAGATTTGCTTGCTTTGTTTCCTTAATAAATTTGCTTCTTTAATAAATTGGCTTTATTGCAATGCAGTCAGGGTCTCTCATTTAAATTCATTTATACGAGAAGACAAGAACCAGGGCGGGGACAGTCTTCTCCCTCTGACTCAAGGGTTTTTGGTAATGCCTTTTATGGGATCTCTGGGATGCCTGTAACAACTCCACAGCAAAAAAAAAAAAAAATAATTCTTAAAAGTCACACAATAAGAAATAGAAAAAAATCCAAAAGAGTACTTATAGATATTATTAGAAAGGTAGTGAAAGTTCCATCAATTAAGAACACCTAGAATTTTCTTCTGGCTTTCACAAAAATAGCAAAACTTTGAAGAGTAATAAATAAATCTCCATAACAGCTGAATAATTCAAGAAGTATAGGATCAACATCCACACAGAACTAGACAAGTAGATCAATCAATTATTGGAGGAAAACGTATTGACATAAAAGAAATCTAAGTGTCTATGGGAAATTAAATTTTGATACAGCAAGTATTCAATTTAGTGGAGAAAGAATGGTTTATTTAATTAATGAAATTAGCATGATTGACCAACCAATTTTTTAGAAAATAAGATATGCCTCTTTCTCTGTAAAAGAATTAAAAAGTAAATTTCTGCCAAAACCGGTTTGGCTCAATGGATAGAGCGTCGGCCTGCAGACTGAGAGGCCCCAGGTTCGATTCCGGTCAAGGGCATATACCTGGGTTGCGGGCACATCCCCAGTAGGAGATGCGCAGGAGGCAGCTGATCAATGTTTCTCTCTCATCGATGTTTCTAACTCTCTATCTCTCTCCCTTCCTCTCTGTAAAAGATCAATAAAATATATTTTTAAAAAAAGTAAATTTCAGCAAAAATTTATAGGTATAGGTGTGTGTGTGTTAAATAAAATCTGAATAATCCTATATAATAAAAGGCTAATATGCAAATCAACCAAACTGGAGAATGACTGGT
>NW_006287806.1:196387-199351 GCF_000327345.1 Myotis davidii
CAGTCCCGCCTGGTGCTCGCGCCTGCTGCCAGTGCCTGGCACCGACCCTGATCGCTCGGTGCCATCAGCAGATGCAAGCAGTGGCTGCCAGCCCCAATTGTCCCTCAGAGTTTCTCCACCTCCCCCTGCTGCTGAAGGGAGATTGGGGTTGGCAGCGACTGCTCACACCTGCTGCAGGCAACAGCCCCACTAGCACCCACTGCCTGTGCCAGTTCTGCTTGCACCCAACAGCTGGCACTGGAGCCACTGTTCACACCTGCTGCCTTCACCCAGAGCTGGTCCAGATCACTCAGTGCCGTTAGTGGGTGCGAGTGGCAGCTGCTGGCCCTGATCGCCTCTGAGGGCTTCTCCACCTCTCCCTACTCCTGAGGTGCTATTAGGTAGCAGCCACTGCTTGCACCCGCTGATGGTGCTGGCCTCAATTGCTCTACACCATCTGTGGGTGCAAGCAGGGCTGGTGCCATCAGCACATGTAGCGGCAGCAGCGGGAGCATGGCTGCTGGCAGACCAGGGAGGGGGGCCACAGCGGTTGGGGCTGGGCGGGAGCACAGTGGATGGGTCGAGACCTGCCCCTGTGCCCACCACAGCCTCATGGCCCACAGTTCCTTTCAAGGTCAACGAATTCGTGCACTGGGCCCCTAGTTGTTTCTGTAACCTTGGAGTGGGGAAGATCTTCCCTAACAAGTCAAAAAAATCAGAAGACATAAAGAAAATAAAATTATATTTGATTTCACAATAAAAACAAAGGCAAAATATATAAAGAATAGAGCAAACAAACATACATACATATTCCAATATTTGTAGTTACAAGGGATCAATTTTCCTAATATATAAATTTCCTATATATTATTTAAAAAGGTAGCATATCAAAATTTAAAAAGAGCTAAGACTATGTATTCATATTAAAAGACAACATTATAGATGATAGATATAGATAGATAGATAGATAGATAGATAGATAGATAGATAATAGATAGATATGCATGAAAATATAAAGTAACACACTAATAGTCAGAGAGGTGCAAATTTAAAAAAACATGAGAAGCATATTTTATTAATCAGATTGGCAAAATTAAGAAAGCAATGGCATTTGTTCTGGCAAAGATATGGGGAAATAATTACACACATTGCTTTTCGGATATATCAATTCCTACAATATTTTTGAAAAGGATACTAGCAATATTATCTACAAAGCATATATCTGACTCTACAGAAATAAAAGCATAAGCATGTGATATACATGTACAAAAATCTTTATTTTAACATTGTATTGATGCTGGAAGAAAGGAAATCAATTTATCTGTCCATTAATCCAAATCATTAAATTATGGAACATCCATATTGTTAAAGTGAATCTCTTAGATCTTTATCTAGTGTTCTGGACAAATGTCCATAATATATTGTTGACCAAGAAAAGCAAGCTATAGAATAATGTACACATTATGATTATGTTTTTAACATAGATAACCACAAAACCTTATATTAGGCCTGGACAGGGGACCTGTCCCAATTTATACCAATATAAATAGGTTTATGCTTATATGATCATGGAGAAATGTGTGGAGAGAGATTGAGAATGATTATTGGCAGTTTTCACACATCTTTGCATTGTTTTACTACTTACAAGGTGCACATATTACCCTTGTGCTTATTATCTACACATAAAAGACAAAGATGCTAACTGACCGTACCTTTGCTATACCCACCAGCCAATCAGAAAAGTATGCAAATTAACCCAAAAAAGAGGCCATTAAAATTGCATACTGCAGGTGGGGCAGGCAGCGCCAGACGCTGCCTGCGGGATCCGGGCTGCAGATCAGGTACCAGAGAGGCAGGCCGGGCAGCGCCAGACGCCACCTGTGGAATCTGGGCCGCAGATCGGGACCGGGGAGGCAGGGCGGGCAGTGCCAGACACCACTTGTGGGATCCGGGCCACAGATCGGGACCGGGGAGGCAGGGCGGGCAGCGCCAGATGCCACCCAGGGAGGCGGAGCTGGCAATCACCCCAGCCAGAAGCCTGAGGTCTGGTCAGGGGTGGAGCCAGCGATGGCACAGGGCTGGGGGTCCCATCCCCAGGCCTAACACCCTGGCCAGAGGCCTGAGGCCAGGGAATGGGCAGAGCAGGCCATCGGAACCGGCTGGGGGTCCCCTGTCCAGGCATAATGCCCGGCCAGAGACCTGAGGCCAGGGTAGGAGCAGAGCCAGCAATCTCCTGAGGCTGGGGGTCCCCTGTCCAGGCCTAATGCCCAGCCAGAAGTCTGAAGCCTGGACAGGGGCAAAGCCTGTGATTGGAGTGGGTTAGGGGTCCCTTGCCCAGGCCTAAGGCCCTGGCAAGAGGCCTGAGGCCTGGGCAGGCAATCGGAGCAGCCTGGGGGTTCCCTGCCCAGGCCTAATGCCCCTCTGGCCTGGGAAGGGGCAGAGCCTGCGGTAGGAACAGGCTGGGGGTCCCCTGCCCAGGCCTAATGCCCCAGCCAGAGGTCTTAGGCCTGGGTAGGTGATCAGAGCAGCCTGGGGGTCCCCTGCCCAAGCCTAACGCCTAGCCTAAGGCCTTAGGCCTGGGCAGGGGCCGAGCTGGGGATTGGTGTGAACTACAGAGGAAACACCTTTTCTGACCACTCATTGGCTAAGCTCCCTGTATGCCACTGGTAATATTCTTAGTAACTTGGGTAATAAGAATCCAAGAAGGTGATCTAGGGTTTTTTACCACACTCCTGGAGAAAAAAATGAAGCTCTGCTGCTGGAGGGGCTAAGAAATATCATATCCTGCCCTAGCTGGTTTGGCTCAGAAGATAATGCCTCAGCCTGCCTGGGTTCAACTCTGACCAAGGGCATGTACCTAGGTTGCAGGCTCTTCCCTAGCTGGGGCCCAGGTCAGCGCTCATGCAGGAGGCAACCAAACTGGTCCTCTCACTTTGATGTTTTTCTCTGTCTTTCCCTTTCTCTTCCACATTCTCTAAAAATCAA
>NW_006287806.1:199819-207922 GCF_000327345.1 Myotis davidii
GGCAAACAGCAGAATGACCAGTCGCTATGACACTCACTGACCACCAGGGAGCAGATGCTCAATGCAGAAAGTACCCTTTGGTGGTCAGTGTGCTCCTATAGCCAGAAGCTGGGTCAGCACTAAGGATATTTGGGGGAGCAGGCCTAAATCGGCAGTCAGACATCCCCGAGGGCTTTGAGACTGTGAGAGGGCACAGGCTGGGCCAAGGGACCCTCCCTAAGTGCATGAATTTTGTGCACCAGGCCTCTAGTAAATTAATAAGGGGAAAACTCTAGAAGTCACTTCCCTATGGGAAAGACAGCACAGCCAGTTTAGAGCTCCTGCTACAGTGAGATTTATTCAGTGATACAACAACCTGTCTAGAATGTTTATTTTCTAAAATGATTTTATAGCACTGTACCTCCACAGTTACTCTGAGTGTTGATATTTCATTAGAAACTACCGTGGGA
Source organism: Myotis davidii (assembly GCF_000327345.1). Taxonomy (NCBI): domain Eukaryota; kingdom Metazoa; phylum Chordata; class Mammalia; order Chiroptera; family Vespertilionidae; genus Myotis; species Myotis davidii. The sequence continues at coordinate 200,269 of NW_006287806.1, forward strand.
AACTTGTAAGACTCTGAAAATGTATAAATTCCCAGTGTGTAGAAATTCAGCAAATGTGCTAATTCAAGGAGAAGTTTTCTAATTGTTTCTTTCCCAATATAGTTTAAAAGAATGCCTTAACAATTGCAAGTTCACTTAAGTTCTTAGATCTTCCAGAAAAGATTACTTTCTGGTTTTGAATAGGAGCTCAATAATTCATATGTCTTAAAAATAAAATCCTATAAACAAATTATGCATAACACCATCAAATCACTTATATTGAGTAATGGAAACATGTTAATAATTTTGTTTCTTGAGTATTAGAAATACAGGCATTGCTTTATTTTATTTTTTTAATATGTTTTTATTGATTTCAGAGAGAGGAAGGGAGAGAGAGAGAAAGAAACATCAATGATGAGAGGGAAACATGGATCAGCTACTTCCCACACACTACAACCTGGGAATGTATCCTGATCTGGAACCTATGACCTAGTGGTTCATAGGTTGATGTTCAAACACTGAGCCACGCCCGCCAGGGTGAACTATTGACTTGAGTTCATTAAATCTTTACACCAATACAGCTTATTCATTTTCTGATCTGCAATAAAGATTAAAACAGTTGTTATATTTAAAGCAATGTTTGGCCCGGCTGGTATTGCTCAGTAGTTTAGTGTCAACCCATGAATCAGGAGGTCACAGTTCCATTCCAGGTCAGGGCATAGTTTGATTCCCAGGTTGCAGGCTTTATCCCCAGTGGGGGGGCATTCAGGAGGCAACTGATCAATGATTCTCTCTCATCATTGATGTTTCTCCCTCTCTACTTCTCCCTTCCTTTCTGAAATCAATAAAAATATATTTTAAAAAATAGTTCAAATATTTTAATGATCTGCACAAAAGAACTAATGTATTCTTTTTTAACATATGATTTGTATATGAACAAATGACCAAACTGGCCTGACATGACAGTCTATATAACAATATGAAATATAATACACACTTAAACCAAATGTAAGTTTATATCAATAACTCACACATTATGAAACTGACAAGTAAGTTTTGACAGGATACTTAACAGTTAAAACTAAGAGGCATGATCAAGTTATGATGATTCATTACCTCTGGAAAAGCCTTATTTTAAAGGGCCGTTCTGCTTTAGAGGGTAAATGTAAAACTTTTCTTGGATTTAGTATTGCAATGACAGAAGCCCTTTAATAGTTTTCATAGGATCAATATAATTTTATTAGTGATTGCATAGTATTGAAAGCTGATGTAAATTTTAATTGTGGTCATACCCATAATTACTCTACTTTTCCCTCTCCATTCATTCTAATAAGATCATTATGAAGCCTTCTCATTATAACTCAGCTTTAAAAGGCCCGTTTCTCAAAACTCATTCAACAATATCACCCATTCAACAAATAGTTATTGAGCTCCAAATATGCGCCAGGTTGTACTTAGGCATTGATGGAAATTAAAAAAAAAAAAATCCATTTCCTTGAGAAGCTTAGTATTCCTTCTTCAGAGGAGGAGGCTCCAATGGAAATTTACCAGAGATATGAAGATAAGCATCTGAATATATATGAACCTATCAAAACCGTTGATATAATTGATGAGACATTCATGCCGACTTATTCAAATAGCATTCCAATGATCCCAAGTGACTTTGGCCTAAACCCCTTATTTCCACCCAGCCGCATTGATACAAAACTACAATTCACATGGCTTCCCAGGAAAGATTTCTTTACTAAACTGAACTATCAAAAGAATTCATAAACCCTTTGGGCTCTGGCTACTCTGCACTGTGATCAGACTAACTTGATCAAAGAGAGGCTCTAAAGACAGGAGAGGTATGGCCAAAGGCCTGCAATATGACCCCACAAATTGAAGTGTGCTTAACAGGAAGCCAATTTCTTTCACAGCCTTTATACAACAAGGGATTTGCTCATTCTAACGAATAAGCTCAAATATTAACCTACTATTTGTTGCCTGTCTCAGGAGTTCAGTGTCAGTGTGATATATAACATGCCAGAATTCAACAAAAAGACTTTTATCCAGGTCTGATAAAATTTTCTTTAAACCTTTAAGAATACACAGGCATCAAGATGCTGCACAATCTAAGCTGCATGTACAATTACATCTTGACACTGGCAAATCGAAAAACATGAAATGATCCTTCTCCACCTCCACCCTCACCTAAATAGAGGTCACTAAGTTGACCTAATTGTAAACTCTAACAGTATTGTAATGGGAATATGAAAGAATGCTTTGACTTCAATTTCTGCAGGATGTGATGTGTGCCATTGTAACACCTGCACTTCTCCAGTGTACATTCAAACAGAAATCTACGTAAAGAGAAGGGAAGATTTACTTACTTAGAAGGGCTCAAAAGGAGATTCAAATCATATGGTTAATTGCAACTGGTCCCTTTGATTAAGAATAAGGATTGATCCAGATAAGATACCATCTATACTAACTCCTGTCATAAGACCTTCATCAAGGCACAGATAAGCAATTTTTCAGGCCAAACTAATTATTTACAAACCAGCATGTGGCCATTTGCTATATAACAAAGGCATGACAATTATAAAACCTTGCAAGTTTGACATTCATTTCTAACTAAGCACCCTGAGACATGAACTTAATCTCGATGACTAATGAATAAATGATCACCGTATTGTGATGAGGCTCATATTTTACAATTCTGTATATTTAACAGTGGTGACTTTCTAAATTGGCTTGGTTTCATAATTGGAGAATGTTTTTGAAGCACTAACTAGATTTATAGAAAATAGGAATGATTTCCAAAACAAGTTGCACCTACATCTGTTGTGCCTGCAGCAATATAAATACAATGGACTTGGGTTTGGCATTAATGGCCACTGCTGCATGCCAAGTCCAGCCATGCACACCTGCATCTCAGCACTTACAGGCACTATCTTTGTCAAATATTTGGCCCAATAAATCTCTGAAAAGCAAAAATGGTAACTGTTTGGGGTAATATTCAATGTCTGAATTGGGAAGATTCAAAAGAGTTGTTGAAAATAAAAAGGGTTTAGTGATTCAAATAAAAAGCTCAATAACTTTTCAATGCATAGAACTTACTTTTCAGGATGAATTTTTGGAGTTTGCTTTTGATTTGAAATAGAATATCTGGTTCTTTACTGTTAAAAGCTTAAATCATATCAAGATGAGAGAATGGAAAGGTGATATTTTTTAAGTTCAAACTTTATATTGCTTTCCCAGAGAAGACTAAATTTTTGTTGTTGTTAAGCCTCACCTGAGGATATTTTTCCATTGGAAGGTATGGGGAGAGACAAAGAGAAACATTGATGTGAGAGAGACACATTGGTTGCCTCCCACACATGCCCAACTGGGTCTGGGATGAAGCCTGCAACTCAGTGTACGTGCTCTTGAGAAACATCCATGTGTAAGAGAGACACATGATTGGTTGCCTCCCCCATGCGCCCCAACCAGGGCTGGGGATCAAGCCTGCAACTGAAGTATGAGATACATACCCTTGACCAGAATCAAACCCGAGACCCTTCAGTCCATGGGCTGACGCTGTAACCACTGAGCAACCGGCTAGGGTGAAAGGACTAAAATTTTGTGTGAATAGTGATATTAGAGAATTATTTTGAAGTTTCCTTATTTTTTTTTTTCCAAAAGAGGGGCTCTTCTACTTTCATGTAAGCAATCTAATCATAAGTTTATTATTGGAAAACCAAGAACACCAAATAAAATCCACTGGAAAAGTTGTTCAATGGTACAATTAAATACTAATGTGTATGAGGTTTAAAATTCAGTTTGCTATTCCAACTACCCTATGCTCTGATGATAAGCATTTTACATGATTATATTTTCCCGTAGACAGCCTGGGTTGCAAGTAGAATACTAACCCCCCCCCCAAAAAAAAAGTTTTTTGTTTAGTGCTTTCCAGTTGAGGAAATTAAGAAAATAATTACCAGTGTCTCTTGCCCACAGCCCAGCTTTCCTGATGCCATCAGCAAAATCTTTAAAATAGTAATTCAAATTCAAAATACTTTAAACCACTAAGCATATCTTGGTTTTATTATTTTCTAATTATGGATGTTGCAAGTGGAAGACAATTGCAAAGATGACCCTTAGGTTTAGCTGGAATACACTATTTCCCAGGAGACCTGATAGATTTTAATGCTTCAATGGAACTGATAGTTCCTATATAATGAAAAGGGGAAACCGATCAATACTTAGAGGGAAGTCTTCAACTTCCAACTTAAATTGGCAACAGGCACTTCCAAAGGCTGGCTGAAAACCATGAATAGGATGCCTGGAGTAGTTTGAACTTCCCCGGTCTGTAATGCAAGCCTACCCACTCTTCTGATGTATCACCCTGAGCAAGTACTGCTGCCAAACCAGTTTTCTTGACTCCTGCAAAATATTGAGCATGATCTTCAGTAGAAGGAGCATCCTGATTTGGAGACTCAGCCTACATTTCACTTAGAAATTACTAGAAAAAATATGTTTATATGCTCCTAGGTGCTTGCTTCCCTCATGATGTGCAGCAAAGGAATACCTTGATTAAAATAATACATCTCCAAAAGACTCCTTATAATTGAATGAAGCTTAAAGGCTGAGGTAAACTCTTTAATGATCCCAACAAAAAGCATGTGAGAAATGTTTTCTTCTTTGATATTCTGGATTACCCAATATCCGAGATATTGACCATTATTAGGCAAAAGGAAATAACGATTACTAAAAACATTTAGAAACACATACTGTTCTATAATTTTTTGAATGCCTGCCTGCCAACGTTAGTTGGATTTTCCTGTGCAGTTATACCACTGTCCTCATTTTATGGAGAGAAGGTAGATTATCATAGTATAAAAAGTATGCATTTTGTGGTCAATCAGGCCAGAATAGGTATCTCAGATTTATTGCTTAACAACTAAATGAATTTAAGTAAATGTTTTGATCTTTCTAAGACTCAATTTCTCCATCTATGAAATTGGATGTTATGTGACAAATAAATGCAGTTACAGAAGCAATGATAATTATAAGTACATTCATTGCATGACTCCTCTGTGCTAGTCACCATGCCTAGAAGCTTTATCGATTTGGGAGATGATATATTAGTTATGAGAATAACATTTGGAGTCATATCTAAGTTCAATTCCTATTTGTACTACCTGCTAGCTGTGTAATACTGGGAAGATTACTTTACTTTTCTGAGCTGCACTTTCCTCAGTAACAACATGTAAATACAAATGCTTATCTCACAGGGTGGTTATTTCAATGATCAAATGAGAGATGTTAAAATTTTAACCCTTCACCTCCCTTACTGTCATTCTCTAGTCCCAGAACTTGCCTCTCTTTTTCTCCATAGAATGTATCACCATTTGATATTTTATTACGTATTTTCTTATTTGTTCATTTTATGTTCTCCCACTAGTATGTAAGCTCCTTGAGGAAAGGGATTCGTTTTATTTCACTATATCTCCAGTATTAAGGGTTAGCTCATTAAGGTACTCAAATATTTATTAAATTAATGAGTGAATGTCAAGAGTTTGGAACCAATATATTCAATAAATAAAGATGCAAAGATTGTCACTTGTTTTACGAAAATACATAGAGAGGGTAGATGACTTGCCTAAAGAAGCACATCTGCTCAGTGACTGGGATAAACTGGCACCTAGATCTCTTTACTTTTGATTCTTTCTTTATACTACTCCAGTCATTCTCTGAATGTGGTTCAGCATCACTTTGGAACCATGTAACCAATAAATTTATAGATAGATAGATAGATAGATAGATAGATAGATAGATAGATAGATTAAAGATGCCTAATATGCAAAGTGTCCCCTCAGGAGTTTGTCCAATCAGGAGTTTCCAACCAGGAGTTCGATTGCTTGCTATGACGTGCGCTGACCACCAGGGGGCGGTGAAGAATGAAGGAAGGCCCTGGCTGGTGGCCAGCAGCTGGGGAAGGGAGGCCCCAGCTGGCAGCTGGCAGCCTCTAGGGACCCTACCCATGCACGAATTTCATGCACTGGGCCTCTAGTTAAAAATAAAAAGACAAATTTTCAGGCTTCAACAAATACCCATTGAATCAGAGACATTTAGGGTGGGGATAAACAATCTTTATTCTAACAAGCACTCTTAGTAATTCTGATACATGCTAAAGTTTGACAACCACTATACTATAAATCCAACACTTTGTGATAAAATGAATGTTTTCTAATACCATATCTTCTTCCATGTCAAATTGGAAAAAGTGATTATCATTAAATTTAGACTAAATATGTATTAGTTTTCTTAAATACTAACTCATTCAACTTTAACATTTTTATTAGATATCAAACAAAATAGTCCTAGTTTTATCTAACTATTGGCTTCAGCAAAACCAGAGAGTAAATCGCTACAGAACTATGCCCCCATAGATTTTCCTTTTGAAGTTGATGTAGCCGTCCTTCTGCAGACCGAGATAAATACTCTAGATCATGAGAATCAATGTATTCCTTAAATGCTACTTAATCAGATGTGCCATGTGTATTCAATATTTTTAAATGTCTTCCCTTGCCAATAATTTGCAAAAGCCACCTTGATCTACATCTTCCCTGCACAATGATTGCCATATTTTTTAAATAGCTTTTTAAACAGTGTGAGGATCTTAATGTGAAGAAGAAAAAAAAACACCTTCATTGATTGATTGTTGGCTCTGATTCTATGGGAGAAAGTAAAGATTTTACATCTTATTCTTCAATTCATTGATTGTACAGTAAAAATTGGTTGTGCTTAGATTATTCTTGGAAAGGCTGAATAACGAAAAAGACAAAGCAATACTCCTCAGTGTTCTATTTCTGTGAAGATACTTTAAGCCTTCATTTATTAGACTTTTCCTCCTTTTTACTTCATAAATCTTGACCTTACATTGGCATTAGTGTGCATTCCAATAATTCAATAATGCATCTTCCATTCTCTTGGAATTAATAATACCACACCGTTGGTGAACATAATTAGTTCTCATTTTATAGACAAAAGTGAAAATAATATTTTTGCCTACGTAGCTGGCTTTCAGTAATGGAATCTTACAGTTTTCTCATAAGAATATCATTGTGCATCAGACAAAAGTTATTTCTTCTTATTAGAACAATTTTATTTCATGTAAAGGCTGAATCAGCTTGTTCTTTGGGAAATATAAGGCAGATTATGAAAATTAAGTGAATAAGTCAGAATAGTCATGGATTCAACCTAGAAATCAACTGGGAGAAAATATCTCATTATTAATAAACACTCATGTATGATAACTACAGTGCATTCCAACGGGTTATATTATATATTTCCACATCCATGCAACCTCGGGTACCAATACTAATTCTGCATTTGTTAGTTCCAGGTAACCCTGGCCTATTTGAAGTGAAGAAGATTTCCAAAGATGATTCTAATCTAAGCAACATGTTAGCTTGAATGATTTTTTTTAATAGTGAGAGTGTACCATTCCATCTTTTTACACAAGTCACTTTTGTATACTAATTTACAATAAATCTTATTCTCTATAAACAAAAAATAATGTTTTTTTATCATGGTTGGCATCAGGGCACAACACTTAGACTTAGAATATTTATCTCTGTGAGAATCCTATTTTAAATTATAAACATTACTGGGAAGGGTAAGTCATTAGTAGTCAATCAGAAATGTC
>NW_006287806.1:207946-209643 GCF_000327345.1 Myotis davidii
TCTCACGGAGAGCAATGAGGAGAAACTAGTGATGGCAGCAAGAGGACTGGATAAATTTAGATCATGAGTAGTTGTTTGTGCTGAAATATCAAACAAAAGTGATGAGATTGCCATAATGTTGAGAAAGTGAGGGCTGCCTGGGGGCCAGGGGTTGTGCACACTTCCGCATAAGCACAGCCTCACTACCCAGGAGCCAGTTCTCGCATAATGTGCAGATAGATAAGTGCCTGGGCTGACAGAAATTCTCACCTAAATGTCAGCGCGCTCTGGGAGCTGGGGAGAACACCAGAGAGGAGTTGGAAATGAGTAATAACACCTCTGCCCTCAGACAATGCTTTGTTTCCAGATGCAGAAGGGACAATCAGGCTCATGGCTGCAGTTGGCCAAACAAGATCACTTAAATGTCATCTGCTTTACACCTGATCGATGCTATCACCATGACCTCTGCTTTGGGAAATGTTAAAGTAAAGCCCAATAAAAAGAAGCTAATCCAAATTTCAATCCCTGCATTTTACCCTTTTAGTTACCTCAGATCAATAACCATTCATTGGCTACCGTGATTCTCAAATGGAAGAGGGAGCGGCACATTTTTCTTAATGACAGCAAGTGTTAAAACTGAGCTCTAAATGGTTTAGTGTGATGGAAAAGCGCATTAGAGTCCCATGGAGCACTGCAGCATTCCACCGCATGCCTTTCCACACTATCATATTAAAAGTTGCTTACACTTTATGGTAAGAACAGAAGTAAGAGCATGTATCAAGGTGTTTTTGTAAGAAGGGTAAATAAAAACACATTCTATTTGTAATGTCTTTGTCCTATGATAAGTCTAAATTCAGGAAGTGAAGAAGTTTGTACTTACATGCCTTTGGTGGCCTCTAATAGTTACTCAGTTGGGTTTCATTTAAGAGGTAAAGTCAGATAGGGTGGGAGAGAGAACAGCTTGTGCTTTTAAGCCATTAAATACCTGTGCTATGTCTTTCCAAATCAGTTACTATATTGCTAGATGGTTGGGGAAAACTATTTGTCAAATGAGAAGATGCAAGTGACTTGTTCTCTATTAAAACAAGGAGGGGAAAGAATGAAAGGAGAGTGACTGATAGCCAGACCGTTGTATACACACATACGCTCTATTCAGGCTTACTTCTGATGTCAAGTCAACCCAGAATGTTTGATCTATACTCACCTTACCAGTTAACTCTATGTGCAACTGTGTATATAGAGTAATGCATTGCTCTTAATTCTACATTTTTGCATATAGTTCTTCAAGCAGCCAAAGTGAGATGATCACCATTTTTATTTGCCTTCTCATGCTTCAGAATCCAGTATAGCTATTTAGTCATTGTACAATGGGGCAGAGAAAATGCATGTTTTATTTTCTTATGGCACTCTCCAATTATTACAGATATTCACTCATGGTTGTGCGAGGTGAGGTGTGATGGTGTACGGTAGAGCAATGAGTTTCTTTTTCCGTTTCATCTGAGAAGAGGATGGTTTAAAAAAGATCTAACAGGAGAGAAACTAAGATGGCGGCAGAGATAAACACCGGGAAATTAATGTCGCGCACAACAATTGATTAATACCTCAGAGAAACAATACGGACTTCATCCAGAACCATAGGAAGCCTGGCTGACTGTAAACTCTACAACTAGAAGGAAGGAAAGGCACACTGAGACCCAGAGAAGCTGCAGGAGAGAAGC
>NW_006287806.1:211452-215761 GCF_000327345.1 Myotis davidii
CATATAGGCCTAACCAATGGACACGGACAACGGGGGGGAAGGGCAAGAGCGGGGGGGAGGGGGTAGAGGGTAACGTGGGGACAAGGACACATATGTAATTTCTTAATCAATAAAAAATATATTAAAAAAAAAGATCTAACAAGAGTTATAAATGAATTATGGTTGAAAAATGAAGAAATTTATTATCAATGAGAATCAATCTGTTGAAGATGTCAATGATGGGGAAAGTAGAATTGGAGGAAGATAATTCAGAGGAATGGAATGATTAATGTTATTGGTTGATGGGTAGTCTCATCGTTACTATGTAGTAGAGAAAGCACAGGGACTTTGAAGTAAAAGGGATCTGGGTTTGAATCCTGATTTTTCCCACTTCATTAGCTGTGTGACATTGGCAATATATATAACTTCTGTTGGCCCTGCTATAAAGTGGCAGGAATATTCTTTTTGTTGTTGTTGTTAATCCTCACCTGAGGATATTTTTCACTGATTTTTAGAGAGAGTGGAAGGGAAGCAGGGAGGGGGAGAAGGAGAGAGAGAGAGAGAAACATCATTGTGAGAGAGACACATCGGTTGGTTGCCCCCCACACGTGCCCCGGCCAGGGCTAGGAATCGAACATGCAACTTAGGTATGTTCTCTTAACCAGGAATCAAACCTGCAACCCTTCATTACTCAGGCTGACACTCTAACCACTTAGCAACACTGGCTAGGGCAGTTGCAGGAATAATCTTTATCATGGAAGGTTGTTGTGAGTTTATTAGTTGATGAATACAAAGTGACTGATTCATAGAGGATTCTCACTATAAATGGTAGCCATTAATGCTGTTATTTGACTGATGGGGCAAAATTTCCAAATGGGTGAGCACTTTCCATAAATGATAACTATGATTTTCTTGTCATGAAAAACACAATCCTCAGGTTGGACTGCATCACAATTTAGGTTAACAAATGAGATCGTACTAATTGGACACAATTCTTTTTTGAGTTTCCAAATTCTGATAATTTATTTTTTTAATCTTTAGTGTTGAAAATATTACATATATCTCCTTTTTTTCTCCCATTGACCTCACCAAACCACCCCTGCCCCCCACGCCAGGCCTTCACCACCCGATTGTCTGTATCCATGGGTTATGCATATGTGCATACCAGTTCACTGGTTGATCACTTCCCACCAACCCACCCACCCCTGCCGTCCCTCTGAGGTTTGACAGTCTGCTTTTATGTCTCTGGTTCTATTTTTGTTCATCAGTTTATGGTATTCATTAGATTCCACAAATGAGTGAGATCATGTGGTACTTATCTTTGTCCAACTGGCTTATTTTGCTTAACATAATGTTCTCCAGGTCCAACCATGCTGTTGCAAATGGTAAAGGTTCTTTCTCTTTTACAGCTGCATAGTATTCCATTGTGTAGATGTATAACAGTTTTTTTAATCCACTCATCTGCTGATGGGCACTTAAGCTATTTCCAAAACTTAGCTATTATAAATTACACTGCTATGAACATAGGAGTGCATATATTCTTTCTGATTGGTATTTTGGGTTTCTTATGGTATATTCCTAGAAGTGTGATTACTGGGTCAAATGGAAGTTCCACTTTTAATTCTTGAGGAAACTCCATACTCTTCTTCATGGTGGCTGCACCAGTCTGCATTCTCACCAGCAGTTCATGAGTGTTCCTTTTCTCCACATCCTCGCCAGCGCTTGTGGTTTGTTGATTTGTTGATGATAGCCATTCTGACAGGTGTGAGATGGTACCTCATTGTCACTTTGATTTGCATCTCTCAGATGATTAGTGACTTTGAGCATGTTTTCATATGCCTTTTGGCCTTCTGGATGTCCGTTTTGGAGAAGTGTCAATTTAGGCCCTTTGCCCATTTTTAATTGGATTATTTATCTTCCTTTTGTTGCCCATTTTTAAATTGGATTGTTTATCTTCCTTTTGTTAAGTTGTATGAGTTCCCTATAAATTTTGAATATGGACCCTTTATCAGATATATCATTGGCAAATATGTTCTCCAATGCAGTAGGGTTTCTTTTATTTTATTAATGGTTTCTTTTGCTGTGCAGAGGCTTTTTATTTTGATGTAGTCCCTTAGTTTCCATTGTCCTAGGAGATGTATCAGAAACTTATTGCTATGAGAGATTCCTGAGATTTTGCTGCCAATGGTTTGTTCTAAGATTTTTATGGTTTCATGTCTTACGTTTAAGTCCTTTGTCCATTTTGAGTTTATTTTTTGTATATGGTGTAAGTTGGTGGCCTAATTTCATTTTCTTGCATGTATCTGTCCAATTTTCCCAACACCATTATTGAAAAGACTGTCTTGACTCCATTGTATGTTCTTGCCTCCTTTGTCAAATATTTAATTGAGAATAATGGCTTGGGTCAATGTCTGGGTTCTCTGTTCTGTTCCATTGGTCTATATTCCTGTTCTTGTGCCAGTACTTATTGCTATGAGAGATTCCTGAGATTTTGCTGCCAATGGTTTGTTCTAAGATTTTTATGGTTTCATGTCTTACGTTTAAGTCCTTTGTCCATTTTGAGTTTATTTTTTGTATATGGTGTAAGTTGGTGGCCTAATTTCATTTTCTTGCATGTATCTGTCCAATTTTCCCAACACCATTATTGAAAAGACTGTCTTGACTCCATTGTATGTTCTTGCCTCCTTTGTCAAATATTTAATTGAGAATAATGGCTTGGGTCAATGTCTGGGTTCTCTGTTCTGTTCCATTGGTCTATATTCCTGTTCTTGTGCCAGTACGAGGTTGTTTTGAGTACAGTGGCTTTGTAGTGTAACTTGATATCTGGTATTGTGATCCCTCCAACTTTATTCTTCTTTCTCAAAATTGCTGTGGCTATCCAGTGTCTTTTTTGATTCCATATGAATTTTTGGCATATTTGTTCTAGGTCTTTGAAATATGCCTTTGGTGTTTTAGTAGGGATTTCATTGAATCTATAGATTGCTTTGAGTAGTATGGACATTTTAATGATGTTGAATTTACCAATCCATGAACACAGTAGACTCTTCCACTTATGTATATCTCCCTCTATCTATTTTTTCAATATCTGTAGTTTTCCCTACTATCATGTGTGAGAAAACTGATATGGAAAAAAAACATGCAGTATTATAGTACATCTTTAGATGGATAGACTTACAGTTATTTTGGAAAGGAATATGGTATACTAAAAAGAACTTTGTGTTTAGAGTCTAAGTAGGTGACTTTGAATTCACCACTTACAGCCTAATAAATTGTTAAATCTCTTCGTCTCAAATACCCTATTTGAAAAGTGGGAATAGATATTTTCTTAGAAATAAAGAAATATCATAATAAAGTGCTAAGTGCAATGCCTCACACACAGTAGGCTCATAATAACTACTGGTCTCTACCTTTACACCCCAATGTCAACATATTTCCTCAGAACTACACTATATGCCCAGGAATTATGTTTTAAATTTAAGCTATTTTTATGTGCCTTGAAAATTGGAATATTCATGCTCAAGAGAACTTCCTGAGACTAAAGTAGGAGATCTACTTAAGGGTTCAACAAAAGCATCAAGATTGCTAACAGAGGGAAGCAGCATTGCTTCTTTTATTTAGAGCAGGGATGAGGAATGTCAGGACCAAGGGATGAATAAAGCCCTTGAAATCATTTGGTCTCGCCCTCCCAAACCATTAGGGGTGAGTTAATTAAAAGTTTGACCAAATATAGCAGACTCGTTTTTAAATGGATAATTCTTATGGCCTGTGAATTATGTTGTAAATATCAAAATGGCCCTCGGCAGAAAAAAAGGTTCCCCACCCCTGATTTAGAGGCTAGAAAAATCCATCAAGTTATATTCTTGTTTTTTGTTTTTCATACACAAGTGACAATGGTAAAAAACTGGTTTCCAGATTCCAAGTTGTTAGCTGCAAGTGAAGTGAGCTGTGACAGCTACAATAAGAGGGTAAAAAATGAAGATGGCTGGGCCAATGTGGTTCAGTGGTCGAGGGTCAACTAGGAACCAAGAGGTCACCATTCCATTCTTGGCCAGGACACATGCCCAGGTTGCTTGCAGGTTCAATCCCCAGTAGGGGGCATGCAGGAGGCAGCCAATGGATAATGTTTCTCTATAGTCTATGTTTCTATCTCTCTATCCCTCTTCCTTCCTCTCTCTCTCTCACTCTCTCAAATCAATTAAAAAAACACGCATATTTTTTAAAAATGCATATGGCCCTAGCAGGTGTGGCTCAGTAGTTTGGAACATCAGCCTGCCCACCAAAGGGTCATGGGTTGGATTACCGGTCAAGGGCATGTACCTGGGTTGCAGGT
>NW_006287806.1:215801-224409 GCF_000327345.1 Myotis davidii
AACATAGATATCTCTCTCTCTCTCTCTCTCTCTCTCTCTCTCTCTCCCTCTCTCCCTTTGTCCTTTCCACTTTTTCTAAAAATCAATGGAAAAAAATATTCTTGAGTGAGGATTAACAAACAACAACAACAAAATAAAGTGACACCGCACTGAGATAATGTAAGGAACTGTGGTTAATCTTCATAGAAAGCAGAGAAGAAAGACTTTTTATAGTAGTAGAACTTCTAGAAAAGCAGGGTATCCAACTGAGTGCCACAGGAGGAGAGCAAAAGGCCCAGACGCTTTCCATCAGTGTCCTCTGCTCTTACTACAGGGTCAAAGCGAAGGTTTCTGGTGCTTCAGGTAAGGAGCTTGGAAGTCACCACTCCCTCCTGACAAGTAAAAAGCTGAACAGACTGAAAAGTTAAGTCTTCCTGGATCTGTAAGAAAGGGAAGGACACAGGGCAAACTGTTGCCCCCAAGGTTAGAGAGAGACCGGCAGGTGTGGGAGTGACAGCTTACTAGAGCACAGGCTGATGAGCAGAAACTGCCTCAGGAACCTGAGCCAAGATGGGAAAACCTGAACTGTAATTGATGAATTGCTGTGTGCTCACTCAGAGAGTTAAAATTTCAGTTACTCTGTCAAAGGGAGGCCCCCATATTTTGTAAGTTTAAATCCCAAGCTAAGCCAGATTCTCACAATATATTTTAGAGAAAACTCAACATATGCTTCTGGAAGTGGGAGCGCTGTATTCTTCTTAAAAAGATCAGCCTTCAGGGAAAACTAGTTAACCACAACCTGACCTGATGGGTTATTCTCACAGCCTAGCTGACCCAGAAGAAGGGAAATAGCTAACTCAGGTCAGCTCTAGCCTTCTTCATGGAGAAGGGAAACACCCAACTCCAGCACACTCTGGCAGTTCTTTCCAACCTAAGTGTGGAGGGGTGTGAAAAAATACTAACAAATGCTTGAAGTTCAAGTCTAGAGGCAGAGAAGATTGCGTATGCTCTATTTTTGAGTGAAGTAGTCTATACATGTCAATTATATCCAGTTGATTGATGGTACTCTTGAGTTCACTTTACTGATTATCTACCTGCTGGATCTGTCCATTTCTGATAGAGGGACGTTGAAAACGTCCACGATAGTGGATTTATTTATTTATTTGTTTATTTATTTATTTATTATATCAGTTTTTATGCTCTGTTGTTATGCATATACATAGTAAAGGTGGTTGTATCCTCTCAAAATGTTTACCCCTTTATCATTATGGAATGTACCTCTTTATCCCTAAAAACTTTCCTGGTTCTGAAGTCCCTTCTGTCTGAAATTAATATAGCTACTTCTGATCTTTTTTGATCAGTGTTAGGATGATATATTCTTCATCCCTTTACTTTAATCTATATGTGCCTTTATATTTAATGTGGGTTTCTTGTAGACAACTTATAGTTGGGTTTTGTTTTTCATCCACTCTGACAATCTCAGTATTTTAATTGGTATATTTAGACCACTGATGTTTCAAGTGATTATTAGTATAGCTGGATTAATATCTACCATGTGTGTTTCATTTTTCTTTTTGTTTCCTTTGTTCCTATTTTTGTCTTGCACACATTTTTACCTTTTGTGATCTTCATGGAACATTTTATATGATTCCATTTTCTTTCATTTCTAGGCATATCAATTATACTTCTTTTTAATTTTCTTTAGTGGGGACCCTGGAGTTTGTAATATCCATTTACAAATAATACAAGTCTGCTTTCAAATGTCAACATACCATTTCACAGGCAGTGAAAGTACTTTTTAATCACAAAATATTCCAGATTCTTCATTTCATTCATACTTATGCATAAAATTAAATACATAGTTACTATTATCATTTTAAACAAATAATTGTTACATCAATTAAAAATAAGAGAAAAATGTTTTTTTTTTTATTTTTACCTCCACTTATTCCATCTTTGTTACTCTTCCTTTATTTTATGTAGACCCAAATTTCTAAGCTATATTATTTTCCTTCTCTCTGAAGAACTTTTAATATTTCTTGCAAGGCAGGTCTTTTGGCAGCAAATAAATTTATTAGTCAGTATTGCTTCAAATATGTTTTTCAATTCCTTTCTTTTCCTTCTGGTGTTCCCATTATGCATGTGTTGTAGCTTTAGTAGTTATCCCAGTTCTTAGACATTCTGTTGTGGTTTTTACAGTCTTTGCTTTTCAGATTTGGAGGTTTCTATTGACATGCCCCAAGTAGAAGCTATTTTCCAGGAATGTAATCTGGTACAATTTTCCTCCAGCTCAGAGTTTTCCTCTGCTGCATCTAGTCTCGTAATCAGCCTGTCAAAGGCATTCTCCATTTCTGGTTTTTATTCTTACTTAGAAGTCCATGTCACTGTTTACATTATCCTCTGTTCTTACAGGTTGTCCATTTTTTTCCATTACAACCCTTAGCAAATTAATCACTGTTTAAAAAAAAATTCTACTCTGATACTTGCAACATCCCTGCCATTGATGACTCTAGTTCTGATGCTTGTTCAGTCTCTTCAAAGGTGTTTTTTTTTTTCCACCTCATAGTATGTCCTGTGATTTTTGTGTTCAAAGCTGGAAATGATGTACTGAGCAAATGAAACTAACATAAATGAGCCTTTGAGAATGTAGTCATAGGGTGTGGGTGGAGGGTGAGTGCTCTCTAGTCCCATGATTAGCTCTCAATCTAATGGTGAGTTGGTGCCCCTGGACTGCGGACTTTAGCAGTGTCCTCAGTCTGCCCTCCTACTCTTCGGTGGGATGTGACAGCTGGACATGCCTGGAATTGTGTATGTCCTTTCCCCACAGGGAGGTTACAGTGAGCTGGCACTGGGTGTTTCCCTTCTCCCATGTGGAAGACAGAGCTACCTGGACTTGAGTGTTTCCATTCCCCAGATCGCTTAGGCTCTGGTAAAATCCCAGCAGACCACATTCTAGTAAAATAGTTGCTACTTACATTGTACCTTGTTAGGAAGGGAAACATGCTCTGCTATATTTCAAATATGGTTCCCTCTCTCTCCCCAAGCCTAAAACACAAAGGGATTTTTTCCCAATATTCACTGTGGGGACCTGAGTGTGCTCTTCTAGGTAAATCTAACTGAAGTGTGGAGTCCCCCAGGATTGGGTCCCCCTGGAGTCCTAACGCTCAGAGTCGTCCACACTGAGCCTGTATCAATTTGCCCACTGCAGTTCATGTTTTCCTATCCTGGCACTGGTTCCCACAAAAGTTCCTGCTCATGCCTTTCTGCTCTATAAATTGTGATTCTTTGTGTCTGCCGACCTTTCCATCTTAATGCGTTGGTTTGCTCTGTGACCTTACTTCTTTCATGGATCTAAGAAGTGCGTGTGTGTGTGTGTGTGTGTGTGTGTGTGTGTGTGTGTGTGTTGGTTTGTTCAGCTTTTACTTGTTGTCAGGATGGAGTGGTGACTTCTCAGCTTCTCGCACACTGGACTAGAAAAAGCAAGTGTCTCGATTTTTTTTAAAAACTATTTATTAAAGTTTATGATACTTTTAGATGTACAAAAAATTGCAAAAATTGTATAAAGAGTTCATATAAATCTCAGACTTAATTCTGCCTGCTGTTAGCATCTTACATTGGTATGGTACTTTTGTCACAACTTGTAAGCCATTGTTAATAAACTATTATGACATAAAGTCCATGCTTTGTGCAAATGACCTTAGATTTATCTAATGTCCTTGTCCTGTTCCAAGCTGTCATTTAAGATGCCACATCCCATTTAGTCATCCTGTCTCTAGGCTTTTCTTTGTGATTTTCTTTTCCTTTCTCTCTCTCTCCTTTTTTAATGCCCTTGACAGTTTTATGGAGTTGTCACCATGTATTTTGCAGAAAACACCTCAATTTTGTTTTGTCTGGTGTTTTTCTCAATATTAGACTGCAGTAATTGGGGGCGGGGTGGATAATACCACAGAAGTAAATGTTATTCTCATCACTTCATGTCAGGAACAATACATAGTATCAACATGACTTACCACTGATGATATTAAGCATGATCCCCTGCTCCAGGTAGTGTTCTCTAGATTTCTCCACCAAAATATTTTTTTTTCATTTTTCTACTCTATTCTTTGAAAGCAAATCACTAAACAAGGTTCACATGAAACTGGAAGAAGGGAACTGAGCTCCACCTCTTGCAAAGGGGAGTATCTACCAAAAGTATTTGTAATTTCACTGTAAGGAAGTGTTGCCTCTTCTCCCACACTTATTTATTTAACCAATGATCTATATCAGTGTGAACTGGTAGAGATTTATTTTATGCTTTGCCTTATAATCAAATTCTCTATTATTGATTATGTTTCACAAATTTTTCTAGCTTTGGTTATTCGATTTTTCTGATTAGCTCCTGTGTCCCTTTAGTATACCCTCATCCTTTTATTTTTCTGAGCATTATCTTACTTTCTGAACCAATAAAATGTTCCAGGCTCATCTTATATAGTCCCTGTCCCAGAACAAAAAAAAATCATTATTCTTTCTATTCATGGAGTAATTCTAGGTTCTGAATTATAAAAGCATCAAAACGTGATAAGAGCAAACTACTCTTGGCTGAGTACTTGCTATGTGCCGGACACTGAGCCAAGCATTTTCTTTGCCTCATCTCTCCTAATGTGCATGAGGTTTTAAGGAGGCAAAGCAGTCACTCTGATGGTACAAACAAGAAATAGACACAGAGGAACTGAAGAACTTGCCAAGTTCAAACAGAAAATAAATGACAGAACCCTGAGAGTGTCTGATTCCTAAACAATGATCTTAACCATTATTTCATTCAGTTTTCTGCTCTAGTCACTAGAAAGGTAGACAAAATAAACAACATAAATCCTTTTTGTAGGTAATTCATAAGGAAAATATATCTCTGGTTCTGAAACATTGACTTTCTCATAAATTATTTAAATGTAAATAGAAGGTCTGGTATTCAACAGAGTAAAATTAGATGTAATTAAACCATCAATAATAAGATTCACTGATTGAAAAGTTTTTGTCTCTTTAAGATCCTTTTTCCAAAACCTCCATCATTTGAAATAATTTCTAAAGCCATGTTCAATTTCCTCTAAGCCTCTACTAAGATAGCTTTATATCCTTTGTCTTATATCCTCATCTTTCCTCAGCCAACCTTCTCAAAATGTTATGCCTGACAGTCATTATTAGTATCCCTGAATGATTATATAATTATTGGCATTATTAATTTCAGCAATATAAAATTCAGCAGAAGGAATTGAGACCTAATCAAGATGGAATGTTCAGATCCCAGCAGATGAAGAGCTGGAGTAAATATTCATTTGGATACTGGGGATTTAAGGTGTGCAACTTTCATTAACATTTGACAATATCTTTTCTCATTTTCCAGGTGTTGAAATTGGCAACCATAACACAGAGCCATCTAGCAGAACGTAAAAAGCATCAGCCAATTTAATTTGTGCCAGGCCAGCATCACTCTGTTCACCAGGTACACAAGCAGCCTCTTTGTGTGACAAACAGTTGGAGGTTGAAACTTCCTTTGTGCTTGAACTCTGCATAAGAAGAATGTTGTGCATTAGCAGAGCTATTCCACAACATCCCCAACATAATGGGACCCAGGAAGAGCACTAGTTGTACCTATCTATATTCACTGCACCTTGGCTCAGGAATCAGAGTGAAGGCCAGAGGCATCATTTTAATGATGCTTATTCAGTGCCTTGAATTTTAATAGCACCCTTCTTGTGAGTACCTCGAGGCTTCACTCATCTTCCAAGAATTCAAATAAGTGTGGCATGGGGTGGGTCTGAAGGTACTTAGAGAATCTGTAACTTTATGGGGAGTATTTACTGGGACATAGTTAAGTTGAGAGCAGAGTTGGCCTTATATGGAAGAAGAGTGATGTGACTTAATGGACGCTGTGGAAATTTTTTTTAATTCTCTATATTACAATCTGTATTAGGCATCTTCCATTTATCTTTTACATCCATGCGCTACCTGCCCTGTGTTCCAGGAGAGTGAGCAGCATGGATCATATAAACAGGCCCCCCTTGTCCTCTGGCTTTGGATTAGCTTTGATTAATGGGCCTGTTAAGAGGTCAGCAGGTGTGGAGAGAATAAGGGCTTTACTTAGGCTTTTCCCCTGCAGACACTATGGGGTGGCTGTGCCCTAGACTAAAGGTCACAGCTCCTATCAGGTTGCTCTCTTCACATAGCTCCTGCTCTCTCCAAATTTCATTTTCCATTCGTTCCCCTTGCCCTTTCAGACCTAGGGAGGTAACTGACTGTCTCACCCCCACCCCCGTGTTACTGACCCCACAATCCTGCACTATCCCTTTCGGTTTTGCTATAGCATGCGTACTACTTTGGAAACAGACCCTTTATTAAAATCCACTCAAATTATTTGTGTTCATCAGTGGTTTCCACCCTCACTCTATCTGATACACTATCCTGTGATAGTGTTTGAAACTCTGTCATTAGAGATTTACTCCTTTGGCTTTCCCTGTACCATCAGAAAAACACTATTAGGACCTTCAAATCCATTATCGATCACTTACATATCTGTATAAAACATAAGTGTTTCCTGATTTAACATCTTGTCATGCCTGGCATAATTCAAGGAAAGGCTATAAAGTAATTTATCAATAAATTGTTGACAGGAGATATATGTTAGTAACTTTTGCATTCCTTGTTAAAGACAATGTATTATAGTGGTTAAAAGTTATATTGTCTAAATTTAATCATGGTTCTGTTACTTAATAACTGTTAACTGAATAATTTTCTTACCATCCTGATTCTTAGTTTCACCATCTGGAAAATAAGAATAATAATAATACCTGCCTCATGGGGTTCCTATAATGATTAAATGACTTAGTCATCCAAAGCACCTAATATAGCACATAGTAACTTCCATAAATACTTGCTATTATTAACACCTAGTATATTTATTAATATATGAGTCCATTAATTCAATAAATGTTGAATGCCAATGATGTGTCAGGCACAACCACAAATGGCCCTACCTACATATAACTAAAGGTCTAGATATAGAGGCAAAAATACAGGGACATATAAATGTAATCATAAATCACAGTCATAAGTAAATGGAAAACCAGATAAATACTATGTAGGAGAAATGCTTGGCATCATATGATGAAATTTTAGAGGTATTCTTTGAAGGAAGAGTAGGAGAGACTTAGACAAAGAGGATAGAGAGATCCAAACACAGGAAAAAATAAGTGCAAAGACATGGGGTGTGTGTGGGGCGGGGGGGAATAATGACTAAATAACTGGAAAAGCTCTATTGATTATAGAGAGAGAATCCAGGTAGACATGTAGCTAAGGGTTAAATAGTAGAGGGCTTTGTATACAATGCTAAAAACTTTTGCATGTGTCTTAATAGAAACTGGAAGCTACTGAAGGATTTAAAGGTGTATGTGGGAGTGAGGGTGGGGGTTGGGGCAAGCTCACTGTTTTTTAAGAGTCATTTTAACTAACTGCATTGTGGGGATGAAAGATGGATATAGACAGATCAATTATGCGGGCAGACCAATTAGGATATTGCAACAGTTCAAGGAAGAGATGATGATTGCTTGGACTAAAGTGGTGGCAGTGAAGATTGAAAATCGTGGGTGAATTTTAAAAGGTAAAATTAGCAGAACTTGATGATGGATTATATATATATAAAGTGAACATTTCAAGGATGGCGCCAAGTTTCCTGATTTGTGGAACTAGATAGACAGTTGTACCATTCACTGAGTTAGGGCACGTTGAAAAAGAACCAAGTTGGCAGTAGAGATCATATATTCTATTTTGAGTATGTTCTATGTGAATTAACTTTTGACACATTCAAGAATATATGTCATGTTTTTAAAAGTTGAATAGCCTTAGACATGTCCCATTGACCCATATTTTATAAGGGGATAAATAAGATGATTTTTATTGGTTTCTTCCAACTCTTATGTTCTGAATTCTCATCCTGATTTCATCACCAATCAACTATATGGTGTTTGGCAGGACATTCACCTTTTTTGAAACCTAGCCTCTCAACTGCAAAATGAGGAGGTTGAATAATGTGATCTATAAAAATAAGGTGTCTAAATTCTCTAAAGTGCTTTGATTTTATAAAAGTTAAAAAGCAAGCCAAGGACAGGAGCCAATTTTCATAGTTTTATATTCTAATCAGGTAATTCTACCACCTCCTATTCCCTAAATGAATGGCACAGAGTTAACTGCTCCGTTAAATTAAGATAAGAGTAACAACTGGAAGATGCCAACTAGATATATTAAAATCAATTATTTGACTAATAAAATCAAGTACAAAGGTATTATAGATCAAACTTTTGAAGACTAAAAGTTGTATGCATTTTTGTTACCTTTCTTTAGCAACAACCAATCCATTCAACTAGCTAATTATTCCAAATTTTCATTTTACTTCTTATATTTCAAATTGCACACATCTGCTATTATTGGTATTAATGTACCTATAGTTTTATTTGATTACTCCAAAATGACTTGAGGAAACTAATAATAAAAGATATCTCAGAGCCGAAACCGGTTTGGCTCAGTGGATAGAGCGTCGGCCTGCGGACTGAAGGGTCCCAGGTTCGATTCCGGTCAAGGGCATGTACCTGGGTTGCGGGCA
>NW_006287806.1:224467-228990 GCF_000327345.1 Myotis davidii
AAAAGAAAGTAAATACATTAAATATGGAGGAAAGGGTAGCAAAAATTTTAACCAGTCCCGTAAGTGAATATTATTACTAAGTGAGCCTGAGGCTTAAGTGAATTTCTTGGCAAACAAAACTGAGAGATACATGAGTATGTATATATAATACTCATAGTCTGAAATATGTCTGCACTCTAGGAGCAAATTTGCTCCTCTGGACTACATTCTAAAAGGAATTACAGTAAGGTTTCACTTAACAGAGTTGATAGGTTCTGCAACTTTAAGCAAAGTGGTGTATAATAAAACCAATTTTACCATAGGCTAATTGATATAAACAAGAGTTAAGTTCCTACAGCATCTTATCAATGTTAAAAATAAACATTATTAGAGGACCTGATGTAATTACAATGATTCTTAGACTAGGAACATTGAAAAATAACAAGGTATTTTTCTGTCTTTCTAGAAAATGAGTGCCAAGCACTAGGAAACAGTGGGGATGTGGGAAGTGGCAGAAAGAGAATGACCATATGGGTGCCTACAGGTGACCTGTATTAAGTGTTTTATGTTATATTTTAGCTTCACCAATTTCCTATGAATTAGTCATTAAATATGAGAACATGGGGATTTAGAGAGAATAAATGTCCATAGCCTATGTTATAGTATTTGCAATATTTGGTGTGTTGAGCATCAAGTTTAAGAATGTTGGTTCATACTGATTTCTACTGATTACTGCACTTAGTGCTAACTACAGGCCCCTTCCATATCTTGGGCTATGCTGCCTCAGTGGAATAAGGGAGAGACTTACACCCTAGTCCTAGGGTCTAACTTTCTTAATTGTACCCAACATCCAACCTGAGTTATTATGACCTCCTAAAGGTGCTGCCACCATTTTGTATATGAATTTCATGGGTACCTATGGAATCTTCATTCTGTTCAAGTTTCCAGGAATCTCTCTTCTCCTCCTCTCTGTGACCTTATGTGTTGATTTTCCCTCACATCTGTTGGGCAGGGAGGGTGCACAGAGATTATTTCTTCATTGTTTTCAACCTTTTAAAAATAACAGGTTCTTTCTGCTCCACAACTTGCAAAAAATCTGGTCTACTAAAATAAGGCGAGGGAAAGACGAATAACATACTTATCTCAAGAAATATCCTGTAGGCAGCCTCCAATGACACTGCAGAATCCAGAGTCAGTATAACTGCCCCATGGCCACTGCAGCTGCACAGGTAGTGGGCCTGGGAAGTAAGGTGTCACTGTGCTCAGAGCTCCGCTCACCAGTGTCTTCACCCTCAGCAGCCCTTCTGCTGGAATGAACATGGATAAAAGGGAGCTGGTACAGGCCCTGGCCAGGCAGCTCACTTAGAGCATCTTCCTAATATGCCAAGGCTGCAGGTTCCATCTCTAGTCAGGGCACATACAAGAAGCAACCAATGGAAATGAGCTTCACGGACAAAAAAAAAGAAAAATAAGGGAGTTTATTACCACCAAACAAGCAATGCAAGAAATGCTAAAGGGACTGTTATAAAGAAGAAATAAAAATGGAGGAAGGAACACAGGCATGAAGACTAAAAATGACAACAAACACATACCTATCAATAATAACCTTAAATGTAAATGGATTAAACGCTCTTATCAAAAGACATAGGGTAGCCAAATGGATAAGAAAACATGACTCATATATATGCAGTCTACAAGAGACCCACCTTTGAAGATGGGACTCACACAGACTGAAAGTGAAGGGATGGAAAAAAAATTATTCAGGCAAATGGAAATGAAAAGAAAAAAAAGCTGGGGTAGCAATACTTATATATAACAAAATACACCATAAAGTGAAGTCCCTAACAAGAGATAAGAAAGACCCCTTCATAATACTAAAGGGATCAGCAAAACAAGAGGCTATAACTGTGGTAAACATATATGAACCCAATATAGGAGCACCCAAATACACGAAAAAAACTTCTCAAGGATATCAAAGAGAGATTGACAGCAACACAACCATAGTATGGGACTTTAATACCCCATTGATGTAACTGGATAAATCCTCTAGACAAAAAATCCACAAAGAAAAATAGCAATCCTAAATGACTCACTAGGTCAGATGGAACTCATTGACATCTTAAGAACATTTCACCCCAAAGCTACAGAATATACATTCTTCACAAGTACACATGGGACATTCTCAAAGATAGACATTCACATGTTAGGACACAAGCTAAGTCTCTACAAATTCAAAAAATATTGAAATCATATCAAGTATCTTCTCAGATCAGAGTGGCATGAAATTAGAAATCAACTACAATAAAAACAGCCATAAACAATCAAACATATGGAGGCTACCAGAGAGATCAAAGAAGAAATTAAAAACATCCTGGAAATGAACTACAATGAAAAGACAACCACCCAAAAATCTATGGAACACAGTAAAAGCAGTCCTGAGAGGGAAGTTCATAGCGCTACAGGCCTACCTCAAAAAATAAGAAAAAAAATGGTAGTAAATTATCTAACCCTACAACTTAAAGAATTAGAAAGATAGCAAGAAGGAAAGTCCAAAGTAGAAGGAAGTACATAATAAAGTTCTGAGCAGAAATAAATGACATAGAGACAAAAAAAATACAAAATATCAATGAAACCAAGAGCTGGCTCTCTGAAAGGATAAACAACATTGATAAACCTCTTGCCAGACTCACCATAAAACTGAGAGGACCCAAATAAACAAAATCAGAAAAGCAAGAAGTGAAGTAACAACTGTCCCCACAGAGATACAAAGGATCATAAAAAAATTCTCTGAACAACTTTACTCCAATAAACTGGACAACCTTGACCAAATGGACATATTCTTAGAAAAATACAATCTTTCAAAACTCAATCAACAAGAATCAGAAAACCTGAATAGAACCATAACTATTGATGCAATAAAAGCAGTAATTAAAAAAAAATCCCAGCAAACAACAGCCTGGTCTGGATAGCTTCACAGGGGAGTTTTACCAAACATTCAAAGAAGAACTAACTCCTATCTTCCCCAAATTATTCCCAAAAATTCAGAAAGAAATTACATATCCAAGTTCTTTCTATGAGGCCAGCATTACCCTAGTCCCAAAACCAGATAAAGACACTACAGAGAAAGAGAATTACAAACCAATATCCCTGATGAACATAAATGCTAAAATCCTCAACAAAATTCTAGCAAATAAAATCCAACAATACATTAGAAAGATCATACACCATGACCAAGTGGGAATTATTCCAGGGATATAAGGCCGGTACAATATCTATAAATCAATAAATGTGATACATAACATAAACAAACTGAAAGATAAAAACCACATGATCATATAAATAGATGCAGAAAAAGCATTCAACAAAATCCTACACCCTTTTTTGATAAAAGCTCTCAACAAAGTGGGAATAAAGGGATCATACCTCAACATAATAAAAGCCTTATATGACAAACCTAGAGCCAGCATCATGCTCAACGGACAAAAGCTAAAACTGTTTCCCATAAAGAACAGGAACAAGACAGGGATGGCCACTTTCACCACTCCTGTTTGACATAGTACTAGAAGTGCTAGCCATTGTGATCAGACAAGAAGGAGAAATAAAAGGCATCCAAACTGGAAAGGAGAAAGTAAAACTGTCACTATTTACAGATGAGGTAATATTCTACATAGAAAACCCTAAAGATTCCACCAGAAAACTACTAGATTTAATGAATAAATTTGGCAACATAGCAGGATATAAAATTAATATCCAGAAATCTATGACATTTGAATACACAATAATGAGTACTCAGAAAGAGAAACCAACCAAACAACACATTTACCATTACAAAAAAAAAAATTAGATACTTCAGGATAAACTTAACCAAGGAGGTAAACAATCTGTACTTGGGAGAACTACAGGACATTGAAAAAAGATATAGAGAAACATATGCAAGTGGAAGAATATATCGTGCTCATGGATTGGTAGAATCAACATCATTAAAATATCCATACTACCCACGGCAGTGTACGGATTCAATGCAATCCCTATTAAAACACCAACAGCACATTTCACAGAGCGAGAGCAAATACTCCAAAATTTATATGAAATAAATAAAGACCCTGAATAGCCACTAAAATTTTGAGAAAGAAAAACAAAGTTGGAGGAATCACAATACCAGATTTCAAGCTACACTACAAAGCTACTATGGAAAAAAATTATTCAGGCAAATGGAAATGAAAAGAAAAAAAAAAGCTGGGGTAGCAATACTTATATATAACAAAATACACCTTAAAGTGAAGTGTGCCTAATACTGGAACAAGAACAGGCATATAGACCAATGGAACAGAACAGAGACCCAAGAAATTGACTAATGCCATTATGGTCAATTAATATATGACAAAGGAGGCAAGAGCATACATTGGTGTAAAGACAGTCTCTTCAACAAATGGTGTTGGTAAAATTGGACAGGCACATGCAGAAAACAGAAACTAGATCACCAGCTTACACCATATACAAGAATAAACTCAAAATGCATAAAAGACTTAAATCTAAGTGGAGAA
>NW_006287806.1:229400-258337 GCF_000327345.1 Myotis davidii
CACAATTTACCATAGCTAAGATTTGGAAACAGCCTAAGTGCCCATCTGTAGATGAATGGATTAGAAAACTGTGGTACATCTACACAATGGAATACTAAGCTGCTATAAAAAAGAAGGAACTTTTACTATTTGCAACAGCATGGATAGTTCTGGAGAGCATTAGGCTAAGTGAAATAAGCCAGTTGGAGAAAGATAAATGTCACAAGATCTCACCTATATGTGGGATATAATGAACAACATAAACTGACGAACAAAAATAGATCCAGAGACTAAGTAACATTGAACAGACAATCCAACCTCAGAAAGAAGGCAGGGGAGGGAGTGGGTAAGAGATAAACCAAAGGACTTGTATGCATGCATATTAGCATAACCAATGGACACGGACACTGGGGCAGTGGGGGCTTGCCCAGGGTAGGAATGGCTGAGGTGGGGGGGTTAATTGGGGGAAAAGGAGATATATGTAAAACTTTAGTGGGGGGAAAGGAGCTGGTACATAAAGGCAGGTGCTATGATGCTATGTCTGCAGCCATGAAGGCAGTCACAGAATGAGCACGGACTCTGCAATGAAGAAAGAAACCTGCTCTTTGTTGCCTTCAAGCATGTGGTGGGTGCCCACTATTCTTCCTGGTGTCATCTCCAGCACTGCACAGAAAATAGAGAGAATGAGAAGCAGCAGCAAATGAGCAGAGAATTCCGGGAGAAGACACAGGCAGCGCTGCAGGACAGCTGCAAGAATGCTCTGGAGCTGTGGGACAAATATCTTCTTGCCAATGCTACACAACCACAAAGTAACAGGTTCTGCTTGAAAATGAAAGATCATTCTAGATCTCTTTCAGAGGTGGCATCTGGAGACAAGAAGCAAACCACCCTGTGGAAGTCTGGGCAGGCTTACCAGGAAGCATTGGAAATTAGTAAGAAAGAAATGTAGCTCACACACCCAATTCCACTTGGCCTGGCACTGAATTTCTCAGTCTTTTAGTCTGAGATTCCAAACTCTCCTGAAAAGGCTTACAAACTGGCAAAAGCAGCATTTGATGATGCAATTGTTGAATTGGATACACGGAATGAAGAGTCCTACAAAGGCAGCACCTTGATGATGCAGTGACTTAAGGACCATCTCACTCTGTGACCTGGGAAAACCAGAGAGAGCAAAGAGATGCTGCCGAGGGAGAGAACTAATTTCTATCATGCTTCATGATCTGTCCAGTGTCACTCTGTACCCTGCACATATATAC
Organism: Myotis davidii; assembly: GCF_000327345.1. NCBI lineage: Eukaryota > Metazoa > Chordata > Mammalia > Chiroptera > Vespertilionidae > Myotis > Myotis davidii. Next base: position 230,636 of record NW_006287806.1, read on the forward strand.
CTTTGTGCAATTAAAAATAAAAAGAAATGTCCTATAACACTATTATATTAAAAAGTAAAATAAAATACAGGTATCGCTGAGAAAATGTGTGATTATACACAAATGTATATATATATGTGTGTGTGTGTGTGTGTGTGTGTGTGTGTGTGTGTGTGTGTGGTTTTAGTAGTAAAACAGAAATGGCTTAAATCACAATTCTGGCACTTAGTAGGTTTGTGACTTTTGATCAGTTATCTTCCCTTTCTGCACCTCTTTCTGCTTTTCCAAAATGGAGACATATAGTGTTTATCTAATAAGACAATTTTGAGGATTAAATGAGATCATAAATGTGCTGAGCATAAGGCCCAAAATATACTACTGTCTAATCATTACAACATTCCCAAGTAATTTTCTCAACTAGAGTATATGAGAAGTAAAGCTTATACAAAAATTAACTCAAAATAGTTCAAAGACATAAATGTAAGAGCTAAAAATATAAAACTCTTAGAAAAGAAACTTAGGGAAAAGGTTTCATAACATTGGATTTAGTGATTATTTCTTGGATATTACATCAAAAGCATAAGCCACAAAAGAAAAAATAGATAAATTGCACTTTATAAAAATTAAATAGTTTGGCACATCAAAGGACACTATCAACGGAATGAAAAGGTAACCTGCAGAATCTCAGAAAATATTTGCAAATCATAGATCTGATAATATTCAGAATATATAAGACAATCCTTATACCCAACAACAAAATAACAATATGATTTTAAAATGGACAAAAGACTTGAATTGACGTTTCAACAAAGAAAATGTGGAAGTTGCCAGTAAGCACATGAAAACATGCACAACATTATTAATCATTAGGGAAATGCAAATCAAAACCTCAATGAGATGCTACTTTACACTCATTAGGATAGCTGCTACCAAAACAAAAACAACAAAAGAAAGAAAATAACCATTCCTGGTGAGGCTTAGAGCCCTTGTGCATTGCTGATGGGAATGTAAAATGGTACAACTTCTGTCAAAAATGGTATAGTGGTTCCTCAAAAAATTAAACATGGAATTACCATAGGACGTTATCGTGCTAAGTGAAAGAAGCCAGTCAGAAAGACAAATACCATATGAACTCACTTACATGTGGAATCTAATGAACAAAATGAACTAACAAACAAATTATGTCCACAGGCGTGGATACATGGAACAGATTGACAGCTGTCAGATTGTACACCCATGTCAGAGTGTCAGAGGGGAGGGGCCAAGGGGGACTGGATGAAAGAAAGTGAAGGAATTAGCCAAAGAACATATATGCATAGTCCATGGACACAGATAACAGTGTGGTGAAGGAGCAGGAACTGGGTGGAGGTAGACATTGCTGGGGACAGGGGGAAGGGAGTAGGACATCTTCAGAACATTGTTCCGCACATATGGAACACTGATCCACACATTTATAATGGTCTGGCCCTCTAGCAACTTCAGCGCAAAATTATAGCTAATTTGCCTACAAACGTCAGGTGGTCATAATAATCTGGCCACTCAGTGTAGCTCTGTGATGTGAATGAATCAAAATTATACCTATCTTTTGTGTGTTTCAGATTAGCAAAATATATTTTTGGTGTCCCACATAATTTTAGTGATTAGTTTATACGTACCATGAGATGAAAAAGGCTGAAAATCGCTGTTGTAGGTTAAGGATAAGTTTATGATCAGTTAGGAAATTCCCATTTCATTTACTGATTTCTCAGTCCCCAATTTTAGCCTTTCACTCTGAGGAACTACAGATTTTCCCCCTGGAGTATTTTGGCCTTTAACTGCTCTTTCCAGTTAAAGTCATAGATCATCTAGCAAACCTGGGAATTATCCAATTCTGAACCTTACTTTTAACACATATACATTTAAGATTAACCCTCAGTGACATTGTTAAGTAGGAGAGGTTTCCTTTTCATCTTCCCACACACACACACCTCCACAAACCTCTTAAAACACTTGACCCAGGTTATGGGGCTCACTTCCCCCCCCCATCAATAAAGATTTATCTTCTACCCCATTTTGGAAAGGAAAACTTCTTCTAGGAAAATTAGTGTTTATAGTTGCTTTAAATAGTTCCCGTATTTGATATGGTTTGCATTTTGACCAGAACTTTCAGTGCTTCAGAATATATGAAAATTCTAAGCCACCACAGCAATGCTAATAAACAAAATCATGAGAGGTGTCAGGCCAGCATGGCTCAGTGTTTGAGCATTGACCCATGAACCAGGAGGTCATGATTCAATTCTTGGTCAGGGCACATGCTCAGGTTGTGGGCTTGATCCCCAGTTTGGGGCAACAAGGAGGCAGCCAATCAATGATTCTTTCTCATATGAAAATTCTAAGCCACCACAGCAATGCTAATAAACAAAATCATGAGAGGTGTCAGGCCAGCATGGCTCAGTGTTTGAGCATTGACCCATGAACCAGGAGGTCATGATTCAATTCTTGGTCAGGGCACATGCTCAGGTTGTGGGCTTGATCCCCAGTTTGGGGCAACAAGGAGGCAGCCAATCAATGATTCTTTCTCATATCGGAACAAAGGAAGGCCCTAGCCAGCGGCCAGAAGGCCCTGATCAGCCCTGATTGCCGGCCAGGTCTAAGGACCCTACCCATGCACTAATTTCGTGCACCGGGCCTCTAGTGGAAGATAAATCTTTCTTGTGCAACTCAAATTATAAAAAAGCTGCTGTCTATTCTACCTAATGAGTCTCACCTTATATAAAACACTGTTTATTTGTATGTTGCTCCCTCATAAACACTGTGGAAAGACAGGACTAAAAAATTGACCCTTATGCAATCTCTTGATACATTTATTCACTACACTCTGATATAGCTAATTCTGAGTTATTTTTAATGATTGCTCGAGAGCAACCTGCCACACACACACACACATCATACATTCTTTTTTAATAAAAAAAAAATGCAGCAAAGAGGTAAATGTGCTTTTTCTTGAGTGAAGGGCGGTGCCATTTCTAGGTGACATCACAGGAGACTCATTTCTCAATTTGAATAGGGACCTGCCAGGCTGAAAGGGGTTGGCCTTGACCTGCAGGCACAGCACAGAGTCTGCACAGGCACTGAGGGCTTTAGCATCATGTTGTGCTCACACTTTTTTTAATTTACTTTCAGCTGTGCAGTGCTCTCTAATGCTTCTCCTGTGGCCATGCTGTTTTTAACTTTGGCATGTTTTATTAAAAAATGAACACAGCAGCAATTGAACTCCAGAGAACAAAACACCCCAACTTAGTGGTCTTTAACCAAACAAGCGATTTTGTGTTGCTTTAGGGATAGTAGTAGTATAAGTTGCATTTCAGTAAAATTCTAAAAGAATAAGATTCATTAAGGGACAATTATTTCATGCTTGCAATATCATGATTCAACTCTTCAAAAAGAGACATTTGTATGCATGGAACAGCAGTAAATGAGCAGTAGAGTAGCATTCCTATATTGCTGCAAAGAAAAATGTTGCTAATTTCCTTTTTTCACATTCTTTTACTTCTTCTTTTCCTTTTAAATAATTTTTTTAGTTTTCAATCACAGTAGTGTATAATATTATATTAATTTCAACTGTATAACCGGGTGATTAGACATTTATATGACTAAGAAGTGATCACCCCGATAAGTCTAGTACCCATCTGGCACCAAGCAAAATAGAAACAGACCCAGATACAGAGAAGAGACTAATGGATGCCAGATGGGAAGGGGGCTGGAGGATGGGTGACAAAGGTGAAGGGATTAAGAAGTGCAAATTGGTAGTTATAGAATATTCAAGGGGATATAAAGTACAACATAGGGAATCCTATATAATAAAACTCTAATATGCAAATCAACTGAACAGCAGAACGGCCAGTCACCAATTATTATATATATGGTGTCAGATGTGTACTAGAATTATCTGGGGGATCACTTTGTAGATTATGCAAATGTCTAACAACTATGCTGTACACCTGAAACTAATATAAAATAATATTAAATGTCAACAATAATTAAAAATAAAATAAAATTTTCTTGATTAAACTAAAAAAAAAAACCCACCAGTACACCTTAGCTGGTTTTGCTCAGTGGATGGAGCGTTGGCCCACAGACATGAAGGCTCCCAGGTTAGATTCCAGTCAAGGGCATGTATCTCAGTTGCATATCATATCATGCCAGTCAGAATGGCTATTATCAAAGACTCAACAAATAACATGTTGGAGAGGGTGTGGAGAAAAGTGAACCCTTGTGCACTATTGGTGGAACTTCAAATTGGTGTAGACACTATGGAAAGCAGTATGAAGAGATTCCTCAAAAAATTAAAAATAGAACTACCATATGACCCAGAAATTCTACTACTGGGTATTTATCCAAAGAAAACAAAAACATCAATTTTAAAAGATATATGCACCGCCAAAACCGGTTTGGCTCAGTGGATAGAGCGTCGGCCTGCGGACTGAAAGGTCCCAGGTTCGATTCCGGTGAGGGGCATGTACCTGGGTTGCGGGCACATCCCCAGTGGGGGATGTGCAGGAGGCGGCTGATCGATGTTTCTCTCTCATCGATGTTTCTGACTCTCTATCTCTCTCCCTTCCTTTCTGCAAAAAATCAATAAAATATATTTTTTTAAAAAAGATATATGCACCCTTATGTTCACTGCAGCATTATTTACAACATCAAAGGTATGGAAGCAACCTAGATGTCCATCAATAGATGAATGGACAAAGAAGTGGTATCTATCCCTATAGCTATATTTATCTATTTATATGTCTATATCTATATATACAATGGAATATTACACGAAATAATAATGAAATCTTGCCATTTCTGACAACATGGGTGGACCTACAGGGTATTGCATTAAGTGAAATAAGTGAGATGGAGAAAGACAAATACTCTGTGGTTTCACTTATATGTGGAATCTGACAAAGCAAAACAAATAAAGTAAAATAGAAACAGACCCATAGATGTAGAGAACAAGCAGATGGTTGCCAAAAGGGAGATGGGTGAGGGAATCAGAAGAAAGAGGTGAAAAAAGTGGAACTGAGGTTTTTCCCAAAAGGAAAAGGTATAGTTCCAACCTAAAGAATATCGGTCACCAGGACAAAGAGAAAAGAGATGGCATATGTAATATGCAAAAGCAGTAATATTCAAATGGGTTATTTTTATATTTCTCTTCTCTCTAACAGTCACATCAGAGTATATTTTTGAGAAAGGGAAAGATAATTCTGGAAAATGCTATGTATCCTACACTAAAGGCATGAAGTGAATACTGTCATATTTTCCTTCCAAGTATATCTGTGAGGCAGTTATTTTTTAAAATTTCTCTTTGTGTGTTAGGTCTTCCTTAGGGACAAGGGGATTCACTATTTACATTAAAAAAAAAACAACAACTATGAATTGTACATTGCACATCAATATCTAAAAACCAATCCGTTACTTCCCAAATTAATTTTTTAAAACATGGTCATTTACTTATAGATTGCAACCTAATAGCCCTGGGCCAGGGGGCAGGTAAGCTCTACCCTGGTTATTTTGAACAGAACATACGGTGTTTCGGAGCCATACTTCCTAGTGATCACTGCAGAGGACTTCAGTGAGTATCATAAATTTGAGATTCAGTCTAAGAATTCTTCTTTTTGAACTGCTCCAGTCAACAAAAGAGAAACTTTATTGAGGCTCCAGGGCCACCCTGCAGCCCAGGAAGTGATGGAGGGACCTTGCTTGACATTCTTGGGGTACAGGTTGCTGGTGCGGCCATACTTGTTGACAGTGTGGGGGTGCAGGCAAATGGCCCAACACTTGCAGCAGATCATCTTGTCGCAGTTATACTTACTAGCACTTCTGGATGAGCTGGCGAAAGGAGGGCTCCCTGATGCCACCCTGCAGAGGAAGTCCCAAGTTCAGGGTGGACGCTTTATAGATGTTGTATTCTGCCAGAGTGCCACCATCCTCCAATTGTTTGCCCGCAAAAGCCAGATGCTGCTGGTCAGGCGGAATGCCCTCCTGGACTTGGATATTAGCGTTGACGTATTTGGTGGTGTTGCTGGGCTCAACCTCGAGGGTGATGGTCTTTCCAGTCAGGGACTCACAGAGATCTGCCTCTGCTGGGAGCCTCCTCGTTAAGAGAAAGGGGGCCCAGTCTGAGAATTCTTGAGAGAAGATTTAACATCTCTCATTACTTCCTGTCATGTTTTCTTTGCTTCAGACCCCAACCCTGACCTGTATAATAATCAGTTCATAATGAGTGAACTTTTGCCATAACCCACATGCTTATTGCTTCTCCCTGTAATTCTAAGGACTAGGAGGCATAGAAAGCATGTGTTGCAATTTCATACAGAAAATATAGAAAAGAGGATTCCCAAACTAGCTAGAGCAAATTCAAGCAGTCTATTCAGAAGTAATTGTCTGAAAAATATTAGCTAATGGGGAGGGGCAAGATTTTCAACGTACACAATGAAGCCATATTATGACTCTTTGTTGTTCATGCTAAAAAAAAGTCATTTTAAACATTGTAAATATACAAATTTGCAGGATATATGACTTTAATAAGAAACATACCGTGCCTCAATTAGCAAATCTTATACTGGATTGAGTATAGAGTTCCTTTACATGAATGTTGCTAACTAAAAAAATGTTTACAGAAAAAAATACTCAATAAGATTTCAGGATATATCATTGACTATTTTGTCACATTTCAGCATCTCTGAAATAAAAATGGCCCTTGAAAGTTGATGTTATGGCAGAGTTTAATAGGTAGAATCTTTTTTTTTTCTTTCTTGGTGTAAAAATATAATGCATCTTACATGGCATTCTCGATTTGGTAAAATATGGTATTACCTTGCTATTGTTACTGAAGCAATTTATATATGCTTTACTTTCTGCCCTAACCATGACCTCAACCACTAGTCACATAAAAACAACCCAAGCCAATCTCCTTTTCTTGATCTCTCAAGCCATTTTAGGCCAGCTTGGGAGCCCCCTGCTCTCTCTCAAAAGCTTCATATTTAATACACTTTTTCATATATTCTTGGTGTGTGTGTGGTTTCATCAGCTGACATCTAAACTGCTTCTGCAGAGTAGCTCAGCAATGTCAATCAGTCTGTGTGAGAAAGGCTTTCATTTTCGTTGTACAGTGTAGAGTTGGTGCTGCTGAGCACAGTGGCCCTGGAAAGTCCCACCTACCTGTATTTGTAATAACAGAAATACCACCATTTGTGTTTTTGAATAATATAAGTTTATTTCTGGAAAGAAGTAATCTATTTTTAACATGTCATTTCTCTCCCTAGCACCTCTTTATAAATGAGGAACAAAAATCACAGAAGAGTTAAGTAATCCATGCAGGGTCCCATATTACTTAGTAAAGAACAAGAACTAGAACTCGAGTTTTCAAGTTCCCAGTCTAATACTATTTACTTTCTTATTCTTCCTCTTTTTTTAATCCTCACCCAAGGATATGGTTTTATTGATTTTAGAGAGAGAGGAAGGGATGGGGGGGAGAGAAATATTGATGTGAGAAATATTCTCAATTCATTGCCTCCTGGGGATCAAACCCACAACCTACATATGTGCCCTGACTGCCACCTTTTGGTGTACAGGATGACTCTCTAACCAACTGAGCCACACTGACCAGCCCAGCCTGATGTTATTTTCACCACACTACTTTGCTTTTATGACCAGATCACCAACTCTGAGAAAACCTAGTTTTGAGATCTTCCAGGCTTTGGCCTTCTCTTCATATATAAAAAGCTGTTCTGGAGATACATAGATTTCATAGCCTTCTAGACAGCCATGTCCACTGACCCTAACTGTGCCCAGAACTTCAGATAATGTCCTGCATGTCCACTCAAACTTCCTAAAAGGATCTCTTGGTAATTATGAATCTCTGCATATAGTTTCTCAAATTGAACTTATTTACATTTTTGTACATATTACCTCTTTGCTCAAATCATAAACGTCATAGGCAGCTACTATGCTGGGCACATAGTAGTTGATCAAGTAATATTTATTTATTCATTAGTGTATCTGTACTGTCAAGTAACCACCATAAAGAGAATATAAATAATGTGTCTTTGATTAATATACCCAGAATTTTTCTACAATCTCAATTTACTATAAAAAATAAACAAGATATAAAGAAGACATTGGTGCTGTGAAATATGCTTTAGGTCCCTTAACTGGTTTTAATTCCATATGATATTCCAAACTGTTTTTTAATCAATATGTGTTTCTTTAATTGATCTTCGAAAGAGAGGAAGGAGGAGGGAGAGAGAGAAACATCCATGTGAGAGAGAAACTGGCATTGGCTGCCTCCCTCATGCCCCCTAATGGAGATCGAGCCCTGACTGGGAATTGAACTGCATGGGACAACGCTCAACCAACTGAGCCACACCAGCAAGGGCCAAACTGTTTTTTGCTTTAATCAATGCAAATGGTCTAGTTTTTTAAAAATATATTTTTTATTGATTTCAGAGAGGAAGGAAGAGAGAGATACAAACATCAATGATGAGAGAGAATCATTGATTGACTGCCTCCCGCATGCCCTACACTGGGCATATGCCCTGACTGTGACTTGCTGGTTCATAGGTCAAAACTCAACCACTGAGCCATGCCGGCTAGGCTAGTTTTTATTCTTATGGATGTTTTCCTGATAGATTGTTGCTCACTGAACAGCACATTGTGCTTAGTTTAGTTAAACAATGAATAGTTTTACAGGGGATAAAAAGGGAGGAATGACAACAGAAAATAAAAAAAAGAAGTGTCTATATTCCCCAAATAATTGCCTAAAATCTCCTTTTGCAGAAAACTATGTAATTAACAGTTTAAAATTTTATCAAGACCACAGAGCATAATATCATTTCCCCCTATGTTACATTGTCTATAGAAAATTCTAGTTGAATCTCTGTCTTCCAATGCCCATAAATTTAAGGAAACCAGGTTTTAGTGTTCTAGAATATAGGAGGAGGAATTAGAACAGGATGATTGCTGTTGTTGGGTGATGAGCAGTGTCATCATCATGATGTAGTGCATAAAGTAGAGGTGGGATTTCCCATCTTACTAGATGCACAACATGCTGGAACTAGGGAACTATTTTAGTATTGCTGAGTAGTAGTGCCATCAGACAGAAGGTCATTGAAAGCATAATGCTTAAAAACAGTGCCGGGAGGCAAACAACCTAGGTTCAGATCTCAGTTTTACAACTTAAACTTGGACCAGTTACTGAAGGTCTCTGTGCTTTTGTTTCCTCATCCATGAACTGGTGATGTTTACAGGATCTACTTCAGTGTACTGTTGGGAAGATTAAATTAATGTATGTGAAGCATTTAGAACAGTACCTCAAGAGCAAGTGCTTATGTAATCATTTGCCTTTGTCATTTTTCAAAGTGTTAAACTTGGTCAATCTCCCAGAGATTTTCCTGAAAGACTTCAGAAGAGCATTGTCACTTTAATGTACAATTATGTCAGCCATGGCATCCAGAAGAATGGTCTAAGGATGATTTTTGGCTTCTCTTTGCTCTTAGGATCAAGGCAGAAATGCGGCATGAGGTCTGAAGTTCCAAAATGGTTTGGTTTTTATCTACCTGTCCAATGTCATGTTATAGCATAATCAAACCACAATGGTCCTATCCCTAGCTTATCATCTCCCCCCCCCCGCCTCTATCTTTTGTCTTATGCACATGACTTCTGCATAAAATGTTCTTCCCTTACTTAGTCACCCTATTCCTGTATATCCTTCAGATGTCATCTCAGTGTCACTGCCTGGGCCAAATTCACCATTAAATGCTCTCCAAACTGCCTGAAATTCAAGTCTAGACATAATCTGAGTTGGAACTTCGCTTTAATTTGTGTCACTCCTTTAATATTGTTTGTCTCAACCATCTACATTTTTAAATACCATGAGGATATAGACTGTGCATGTTTTTGCTTGACACTGTATCTCTAGTACTTATATTGATGCCTGATGCAGAGTAGCCACTCAAGTATTTGTCAAGTAAATGAATGAGGGGGGGGGGATATTATGTATTGTAGCACATTATCTTCATTTATACTAAATGGAAGCACAATGAATGAATCTAAAGATTTTGATGGCCAGAAATACTTTACATGAAAAGAAAAATTATTCATCACTCTCCACTGGTAATTCATCTGTAAGCAAATGTTTATTTTATAGGCAAGAACAACTTTGATAATAAAGATAAAGAAAGCTTTGAAACAACATGATGAGACACAATAGTCACATGATGGTACATCTCATGGGGTCCTTATAAGTGATAAGAAACTTCTCCCATAGGATTAAAATAAAATTCTGAAGAACTTTCTGGAAAAATTATATCTAAACAGTTGAACTATTGAGGGTAAATATATTGAGATAGAAATGGGGAAGTTTTTTTTTCTTTCTCCTAAAAGTAGTATGAATAAAACAAACAAAACCAAATAAAATCTACATATTTGTAAGGATCAGAAATATATTATTAGTCTTTTTATTTTGGAATTCACTTATATGTCCAAATCCTTTCCGTTGTGTCCCATAATGTCTACCACAATGATTACACTTGTGATGTTTTGGTCACCTTCTTTGGTTTGAACATACAAACTATTGAGAAAAGTTATTATAGAGTAGGCAACTACTGATATAAGTAAGGTATGTACTCTATTCAATTTAAGCCATTGTATTTGAGAAAGACGTTTAGGAGATTTAAATGATCTAGTCCTACAGTGCTATATTTAGCATTAAGGGAATAATCCTTGGGAATATGAGAAGTAAATAGGAATTATGTTAAACCATGTCCAAGTGATAAAGCTTTTTATGTTTATAGGCAGTTTAGTGAAGCTTATGTACACAAACCACATATTAAGCTCTAAAATAATTCGGAGGCCGAAACCGGTTTGGCTCAGTGGATAGAGAGTCGGCCTGCGGACTGAGGGGTCCCGGGTTCGATTCCGGTCAAGGGCATGTGCCTGGGTTGTGGGCACATCCCCAGTGTGGGGTGTGCAGGAGGCAGCTGATCGATGTTTCTCTCTCATCGATGTTTCCGGCTTTCTGTCTTTCTCCCTTCCTCTCTGTAAAGAATCAATAAAATATATTTTAAAAAATAAAAATAAAATAATTCAGAGAAAACTATACGTATTTTTAAATATTGTTGAAAGTATTATATGTGTTCCCTTTTTCTCCCCAGTAACCCCTTCCAGCCCACCCCATCCCCACCTCCCGCCCCAGGAAATTATATTTATTTAAACCAGTTTGAAAAGCTCTAAGGACAAATTTACAGCAATTGACAAAAGTATACTGTCTTTTTCACTTTGCATCATGTTAAGGTATAATTATTAAGACAGTGCTGTGATACCTTTTCAATGGAATTCTAGGGACTATACCTGGATTACATCTTCAACCTCAGTAATTGGAAACATAACATTAGACTTATGAATGTAGGAAGAGGCAATGGTCTTAGCTAAAATTAACTAGATAACAGAATATGAGAGCTACCTAAAACTAGTTTGGTTTCTCTATGAAAAGCTTCTCAGAAATAAAGTCATCATGGTCTTCCATGACTGAACTCTCAGGAACAGAGTCATCCAATAAAGGAACTGAAGAAGTCGTTACAGTTATTTCTCTTTCAGATGCCATTTCAATATAACCACCAAGTCTCTGGTCTAAGAAATTATTAGTTGTGGACAAAATAAACTGCAATGCAGCATTAAATGCAGCCAGTTTGGATTGATATATTTTTTTTCTAACCAGTGGAGGACCGTGGTAAATGGGATGGAAGGCCTTCTCATGTGTCCACCTGGTAAAATTTGAGGGAGCCCACTCAATGGGAAAAGGAGGCTGAGTGAGGCCTTCAATTGAGTAATGACAGTGAGGGCAAAAACTAGCTCTAAACATTCGATCTAGGTCACATTCAGAATAATCATTTTGAACTAGTCTAGTCTGTAGCAGCCAATGACCTAGAGCCAGAGTGGGGAGACATGGCTCTTTACAATCAGGGCAACACCACTTAGCTAAAGACATCTTTGTAGCAAGAGAGTGGAATTAGTTAACAACAACAACAACAAAATAGCACTATTAAATATAATTACAGGAATATTAAGTCCTTATGACAAAAATAACTTTAGACTTAAATTTTAAGTCTGAGACAATACGTTTGTGTTATTCATCCCCTAGTATGGAGCCTCTGTAACCAGAGGAAAAAAAATGCAGTAACAGCAATGGAAGAACACCTTATCAACAAAATAATAATGACCTAGTCAACAATCTAACTTCGTAAGTTCTCAGAACATTAAATGGTAAATAAGCCAATTAACATTAAATATGAAGAACAAAGGGAATCAGTTCAGTAGATTATTGTTAAAAGAATTAATTTTAGCCACAGTCTAGGAGTCTATCCCACAGTGGAAAGATGTGCCGACACCTTGGTTGAAATTGAGAAGCAGTGTATCTGTATATCTCAATTCTAAGCCCTGCCTCAGTTCTTAAAAACCAGTTCAGCAGAAAATGGAATTTGTCAGTTCCCAGGGACACAGTTCACAGGCTTTGAATATTAGTTCTCCAAGGTGAGATGGGTTCTGTCTGAACAGGGCAGCTTTGTGTTAACTCAGATGCTGAGGAAATTTTGCAGAAGGATCTGAACAGTCATCTCAGCTGGTGGCACCACTGTGTCTCCTTCACTTTGGAAGTAGTTGACCAATCTGTTGGGCTATTTTCTGGTATAAGTGATTTTCACCAGTGAGGCCTGGAAACCTTGTCCTGTAATGTCTGAAGTGGGTAGGGAAGCAGAAAAGTCTTGTCAGGATCCTTCTGAGAGCATCTCTGGTAAAGCTCTTCCTTTGTGCTCGTAGATCTTGCCCCAATCTTTTAGAAGCAGTTGATGCAAGAAATCTGATTGTACTTGGGGTTTCTGTAAAAGAAAATTTTACAAATCCTATGAAATAATTTATATAGTAAAGCCAAAAATTTTATTGAGTATTATTATGAATTCATGGTCTTTGTAAATGTAATGTATTTTTTTCCTAGTTGTACTATTTAAATTAGCACAGGTTAATTAATGCATTGAATAACCTTGTGTAAATATGTCACATGACTGCATTGCTTGAAATTAAGAAAACTTATACACTTGTTAATTTTAGTTAAAACATAGCAAGTCTAAATATTATTTTTAAATATTATCAAATAATAAAGTTAGGAAATAAAATATACAATTTAATATTTAGTTATTTTAGGAGGCATATTTCTGAACACTAATTTCTTTATTTTAGTAGCTCACAGGTGAAATTTCTAGTGCAGAGTTAGTTATTTGTAATAATTTATTTTTATTGTCTTTTAAACATTGGGTACATTTAAATTATAGTTTTTAACATTAACATTTAAAAATGTGCAGAAACAAACTCATAGATACAGAGAACAGACTGATTGATAGTTTTAAGATGGGAGTGGGTTGGGGAGATTAGATGAAAAAGGTGACAGGATTAAGTAAAAAATTGGTTGTTCCAAAATAGTCACAGGGATATGAAATAGAGCATAGGGAATATAGTCAATAATATTGTGATAACTATGTATGGTGCCAGGTGGGTATTAGACTTATTGGGGGGATCCGTTCATAAGCTATATTAATGTCTGACCACTATGTTGTACACCTGAAACTAATATAATATTGCATGTCAACTGTAATAAAAAATTTAAAAAAAACATTTTAGTACAGTTGTATTCTTGCAAAAATACTTTTAAAAAATACATTTGATCCAAACGCATGAAGGACTATTGTTAACCAAAAGTTTCAGAGGCCAGAGGGAAGTCCCTGATCACATTGAGGCTGTTGGTGATCTGACAGTTTTTTAATTAAATGTGGGGCATTGATTTTAATGATGGATCTGGTTATCTAATGTGAAAGCAAAAATCACTTTGATTTAGGTATGAGTTTTTATTATGAATTTACCTTTAAGTTAGTGAGATATCCATGTGTCCTAAACTAAGGGTTAAGCTGTTATAGAAAATGAGTGAATACTAAATAAGGATATACTGAAGAGAGAATAATTTGACAAACTTATAAAGCAACTGTTTTAGGACAAATAAATACTTTATGTTTCAAATATCTGCCATTTGGGGGTTTTTGAAAGTATATTTTAATTTTAATACAATAAAAAAGACAAGGCCAATCTTTTGATGTGCTTTCTGTGGCCATATTATGTAGAGGACCTAAAAAAAATTGTTTTCATTGTTGAAAGATATTGTTACCATAGAGAAGCATAGAGATTAGATAGATAGACAGATAGATAGATAGATGACAAATAATTTTGATGTTTACAATTGGAATTTAACATATAGTCAGAGAGGTACTTATTCAATGTAAATCATGGTCTGATTGCAAACTTCACCAGTATAAACTCACTTGGTCAAAGAAAAAGTATGGTCCAGTGTTGGACACTATTTCTAAGACAGGTCATAAAGACGATTCTGGAATTAATTTCTTTCATATGAATGTGCATTATTTAGAAACTAGGGGCCCAGTGCATGGATTCGTGCACCTTGAAAGGAACTGTGGGTCGCAAGGCTGTGGTGGGCACAGGGGCGGGTTTTGGCCCATCTTCCACACCCCCGCCCAGCCCTTCTCGCCATGGCCCCCAGTCCTGTCTGCCAGCAGCCCCACTCCCACCGCCAGTGCCACTCCCACATGCTGACAGCGCCGACCCCACTCGCACCTACTCACAGCACAAAGCGATTGGGGCCAGTGCCAGCAGTAGGTGTGAGCAGGGCCAGCTCCATCAGTGGGTGCGAGTGGCAGCTGCTGCCCTGATCACCCCTCAGGAGTAGGGGGAGGTGAAGAAGCCCTGAGGGGTGATCGGGGCTGGCAGCTGCTGCTTGCACCAGCTGATGGCACTGAGTGGTTGGGGGCAGGGGTGGGGGGGCGCAGCATGCAAGAGCAAAGAATTTTCAGTTACTACCAGAGGCTCACCCTGATGACAGTGACCAGCACCCCACCTTGGTCTGATGCCCCTGCTCACCTGCTCCACCATTCTGCCACAGCCAATGCCTGCCATGTTCCATGCGCGCCTCCTGGTGGTCAGCGCATGTCATAGCGACTGGTTGTTCGCTGGTTCTGCCGTTCAGTCTATTTGCATATTAGCCTTTTATTATATAGGATGACATAATTTTTAGACATTTACCCCAAATTTAGTGTGAGGAAGTTAATTAAAATTACATAGAAGACTCAGGCTTAAGTTTGGCAGATGTGGCACCAGAGAAAATAGCCTTAAGCTTCATTGGAATTATTTGTAAGATAGCAACTGCTAACTATAGTCCAAATAGTCTTAGAAGTTGTTGACTATTACACTGGATTTTTTTATCTTAATTTTTTTTTGATTCATTGGATCTTACTGGCCAGATTTTACTGAGTATTTAATTAGATTTCACTGTTAGTGCCATCAATCTCTCCTTTACTGTGGGTCATCCTTCGTGTCACAAGACCATGATGTCATAGATAATTGAAGTGTAACATTCACCTGGTCTTTCCTTTTTGTTTAACATTAATTTGTATGACCTGGTCTATTAGAGAGTTAAGCTTGTAAGATCTGACATGAGGGACTTTAAAAGATATTAAAATTTGCAAGATCTTCAGAAGAAAAAAAGCTGCTGCCTCAGCTATAAGAATTTGTTAAAAATACAAGTAATTTTCTAGGATATAGTAACCTGGAAAACAATTAAATCTGTTGAGTCATCATAATGTAGAGCTAGTGTTAGACCAGTTTATTTTGGATTGGGACAGTTTTCTGAATTTTGAGTTCCTATTTAGAAATTTAGGATTACTAATAGTCATGAAAGTACTATTTAAAACTGAAACTGCATGTTTGTTGAGACTTTTTTTGTCTGAGTTTTCTAAACCAGTGTCTATAAGGAGTATTGAATGCCAATCTGAGAAGACTCTCAGTGACTTTAGTTTCATGGCTAATTAAGGTCTCACATATCTCGATGAGTGAATAAGAAACTTCAAATGAAAATGGGCCTCTAATGGGTACAGTAATTCTTGATTATACCAAGTGTAAGGACTCTACCTATTTTTAAAATACAGGACATTTTCTTTTAATAATGGACATCCATGAACCTGATAATTTTAGAAATGAGACAATCTCTTGCATAGTTTAGGAACTGTTATTGACCTCCGATGGAAGGTTACCCTAATGATTGAGAATTCTTTTTGTTCCTTGTGGTAGTTTTGAGTGATCTGTTAGCCTTGAGATATTACTGGCTAACACTCTGTGGAACCTGACTAAGGTCATTTCCAATAGCACGGTGCCATGTCTTGTCATACCAGCTTGAGTTCTTTTTTGAGGCCAGTGACCAAGGATCTAGCTTTTGCCATTATTAAGGTCCTGAAATGTGGATGCTACGCAGGGTCTGACCAAGGGTAACCCCTGGTGCCCTGACAATCATTCAGTGCTAATTAATCTGGATCATAGAAAACACAGAAAACCAACATTCAGATAATTCATGCCTTAAAACAATCTGCATTGAAGGTGAGATAGTGTAGTGGTGAAGCTGGAGCCGGTATGTCTAGTTGTGAATCCAAGTTAGTAATTTCATCATCACTGTGTAACTTGGACTCTGTGTGTCAGTTCCCTTGTGTGTTAAGTAATAAAAATAAGGATATATACATTATCATACTAGTGTGAGTTTTAAATGGATTAATGTTTATAAATCACTTATAATCATTCCTAGCACATAATGGGAGCCATATTTGTCTTAAATCTTAAATCAGGATCATGTGGCAACCTGTCAGATCACCTAACTAAAGTCAATTTGTTAGAGTCGTGACTACAAAACTTCTTACCTTAGAAAGTCAGCCCTTTAGTGTTGCTAACGAGAGAGATACCTAGCTCTGGGTATTTATGGTAGATCACAAGATCATTAATTGCTGTGTTACAGGAACTCACATTCCACACTGGTAATCAATCTGTAGGCAAAATTTATGTTAGTAGTGTAGGCAAAAGCCCACTTCTATCACAAAAATGTAGGGGCAAGGGAATTGACATTTAAGGTTTTATTACATGGCATTAAAATATCACAGGATATTCTAATGCATCAGAAGAGTCGCATGGATAATATATCTAAACCTAATCAAAAAAACATTTTCCAGAGAGTTAAAACAACATTCTAAAAAAAAACCAAAAAACAACAGTCTGGAAAACTACAGTTTAGGAAGTTGAGCTTTGATAGAGAAAGGAGGGGACTAGGAAGATGAACTGATTTGGGGAATTGGTTATAATTCTGAATCTTTCCCTTTCATTTCATAAAACTATCCTGTTAGCCATGGACAAGATACCAAGACCTGTATGCTTCAGGATGAAATTCTCATCAAGTTTCTCCCTAGAGATGGACTTGCCACCTTTGCCATTGTGGTGTGTGAAGTCACCACCCTGTCAGATACATCCTGGAATAATTCTGTAAAAGCAGAACCTTTATAACCAAATCCTTTCTCCACAGTGCTCAGAGCATGAACGTTTTGTCATCTTTGGAACTTTGTCTGCAGAAAGCTCCAAGGAGATGTGGCCTTGGATGGCGAGGTGGAAGAACACAGTGGGGTTGACCATGGCTGGGTGTGGGCGGCTCCAGGGCCTGTCTTTTCATTTTCTTGATGGCACCCTTTGAAGTACATGTTTTTAATTTATGAAGTCCAAAGGATGTAGTTGTTGCTGCTCATGCTTTTGGTGTCATAGCTAAGAATCATTTGCCAAATCCAAGATGATGCGAATATATTTTTTAAGAGTTTTATTGTTTTAGCTTTCACATTTAGGTCTTTGATCCATCTTGAATTTTATATAGTGTGAGGTAGGGCTCAACTTAATTCTTCTGCAAGTGGTTATCATTACTCCTGCACCATTTGCTGAAAAGATTATTCTGAACCCATTGAAAGGTCTTAGCACCCTTGTTGAAGATCACTTGACTATAGATCTATGAATATACTTCTGGTCTCTTAATTCTAGCCCATTGATCCATATGTGTAACCTTGTACCCATATCATGCTGTTGTGATTAGTTGCTTTGAGGTCTGTTTGAAATAAAGAAGTATGAATCTTCCTACATGGTTCTTTGTTAAAAATTTTTTGACTGTTCTTGGCCCACTGGAATTCTATATAAATTTTAGAATCAGCTTCTCAATTTCTACAAAGAAGTCAGCTGAAATTTTGATAGGGATTGAATTGAATCAGTAGATTAATTTGGAGAGTGTTGCCATCTTAGCAAAGTGTTCTGATCCATGAACATTGTTTTCCTGTTTTCATGCTATAAATTTAACATTCTTTCATTAAACTTATTAGTAATTACATTGTTTTTATATTATTATAATAGAATTGTTTCCTTAATTTTATTTTCAGACTGTCCACTGCAAATGTATATAAATACAACTGATTTTTGGTATATTGATCTTAAATGCTGAACTCATTTACTAGTTCTAACAAGTTTTTAGCGAATTCCTAAGAATATTCTATATACAACACTTTGTCATCTGTAAATAAAGATATTTTATTTCTTTAATTCAAATATGGATAATTTTTTTTTCTCTTGGCAAAATGCCCTGGCTAGAAACTAAAGTAGAATACTGAACAGAAGTGGCAAGAGTGGGATCCTTACTTTGTTCTTGATGTAAAAGGGAATGCACCTAGTCTTTTACCACTAAGTGTAATAAAGGGTGTCCCAAAATTCACGCAAGAAGTAATTTTGAGAGAAAACACAGGTTTATAATTAAAAATTGTAAGTTTTTTATTGATTCATAAAGTATACAGTATAGGATTATGTATGGAATAGCATATCAGGTAAATGGCCTCCACGGCTTTGCTGGCACATATGCACTCTTTTGTTATTGTCTGAGCAGCCGGTGCTCCCTATCTCGACATGATAATCCAGTTTTTTGTGCCTAAATTGCAAGATATGGATTTGGACGCATGTGGTTTCAACAAAACGATGCCACATGCCATACTGCCCGAGAAACCATTCAATTACTGCATTAGTCATTTCCTGGTCGTGTAATTTCCCGTTTTGGTGATCAGAATTGGCCGCCCAGATCATGCGATTTAACGCCGTTGGACTTTTTTCTTTGGGGTTTTTTGAAGTCTAAGTTTTATGCCAACAAGGCCACGACCGACCACCCACGCCTTGAAGGAGGAAATTGAGCGCCATATCAATGAAATTCAGTCACATTTGTGCAAAACGGTCATGGAAAATTTCAACAAAAGAGTGTATGTGCCAGCAAAGTCATGGAGGCCATTTGCCTGATATGCTATTCCATACATAACCCTATACTCTATACTTTATGAATCAATAAAAAATTTTCAAAATTTACAATTTTTAATTATAAACCTGTGTTTTCTATCAAAATTACTTCTTGCGTGAATTTTGGGACACGCTTATTAGCTGTATGTTTTTTTGTAGACACTCCTTAGGAGGCTGAAGAAGTAACTTTCTATTTCTAGTTTGCTGAGTGTTTTATCATGAAAGGCTGGGGTGGGGTTTGTCAAGTGCTTTTTGTTTTTTAATTCCCTTTATATGAAATATTCCATTAATTGATTTTTAGATATTAAACCAACCTTACAAGTCTGGCATAAACCCCAGTTGGTCATGGTATATAATTTTTTTATATATATTGTTGGATGTCTTTGCTGGTATTTTGTAGAGCAGTGATTTTCAACTGGTATGCCAAAGAATTTTTAAAACATACACTACCTATTTAGTCAGGGGCACTGATCTCTTTTCCTTTAGATTATTCAATTAAAAAATGACAATAGCCAACACAACAATAGTGGTCTGAATGCCCTGTCTTAAAATACCCCTTTTGGGGGGGGGGGGGGGCAGATCTGCCTGCATGATCACCTCTAACTGCCACCCCTGCCAACCTGGTCGCCCTCCACTGCCCCCCTGCTGGCCTGGTTGCTCCCAACTTCCCTCACCTGCCAGCCTGGTCACCCCCAACTGCCTTCCCCTGCCAGCCCGGTCCCCCCCAATCTCCCTCCCTTGCAGGCCCGGTCATCCCCAACTGCCCTGTCTTGCAGGCCCGTCCCCCCCAACTGCCCCTCTCCTGCCGCCCAGTCACCCCAAGCTACCCTCCCCTGCAGGCCTGGTTGTCCCCAACTGCCCTCCCCTACAGGCTTGGTCCCCCCCAACTATTTTTGTCACATCAGTAAAATGTATATTTTATGGCATGCTGCAGAATTTTAGTTATTGGTTTATGTATGCCATGAGATGAAAAAGGTTCTAAATCACTGCTGAAGATTTTTGTGTTCATATCCATAAAATATACTAATCTTTCCTTTTTATTTTCTTGTGATATCTTTTTTTAAAATATTTTTTTATTGATTTCAGAGAGGAAGGGAGAGGGAAAGATAGAAACCTCAATGATGAGAATCATTGATCAGCTGCCTCCTGCACACCCCACACTGGGGATCGAGCCCACAACCTGGGCATTTGCCCTGATGGGGAATCGACCATGACCTCCTGGTTCATAGGTCGACTCTCAACCACTGAGCCATGATGGCTGGGCTCTTGTGATATCTTTTGCCTGGTTTGGATATCATGGTAAACCTGGCCTCATAAAGTGAGTTGGGAAGTTCCCCCCTTTTCTATTTTTTCCAAAGAGTTCATGAAGAATTAGTATTAATTCTCTTTTAACTATTTGGTAGAATTCATCAGTCAAAGCATCTAAGACTGGAATTTCATTTTCCCCCTAAAATCCAACTGTTTCATTTTTTAGAAAGGAAGGGAGGGAGGAGAGAGAGAAGGTAAAGGAAAATATTATCCTGGAGCATATTTCACGTACATTTAGAGAGAGAGAGAGAGAGAGAGAGAGAGAGAGAGAGAGAGAAAAGAGGAGGAGGAATAGGAACCACCAAAGAAACAAAACAAACAAACAAACAAACAAAAAACAAGGCAGCTTCGTGGTTCCTGCAAGGTGCTGGGCAGGCCTCTATCCTGGCTCATCTGCAGTTCATTGGAACACATCACTAGGTGTAGGAGGCACTAACAAAGTAAAGTGAAGTCAGCCAGACCCAGTAGTCTAGGCATATAGTGCAGGGTGAGGTCTGTGGCCCACCGCCCAGCCTCAGGTTTGTGTCCCATCATGGGGTGGGGGGGGGCATGGATTCCAGTTCCTGCTGTCCTGAAGGTTCTTCAGGACCCCCTCAGCTTCCTTAGGGGCAGTCAGCATAAAGGGTATTGGAGGTGGCCATCCTGGACAGTGGCCAGAAGTTGTAAGAAAACCTAGGGAGGACCTGGGCGGTGGCACTTGGCCAGGGTTCTTGGAGATGGGCTAAGGGCACTCACCCTCAGGCTGCGTACAGGCCAATAGCCTGCGGATTTTACTGTGGGCGACATGGAGGCTGTGCTGGCCCAGTGCTCCACCCTTGATTTGGTGCTCAGCTGGGCCAACTGGGTGCCATTCATGCACACGGCTGTGGGCAGGCTGCAGCTGTCTGTTTTGACTGGCCTCTGCTTCTGGGTCTGGGCAACTTGTCTGGGTCTGGGCACCATGAAGTCCTGATGTAGATGTTGCTGTGTTCAATGTTGGAGAGGTCCTCCTCCATGTTGGTGCAGCTGTAGAAATCCTCCAGGAGGCCACCATAGTCAGGCTGCGCCATCGGTCCTTGCAGTCCCGCTTGGTGGGATGGGCAGCAGGACCTCGGCCCGCAGCTAGAACCAGCTATGCTGCCTGATCTATTATGGAAAATGGCTTGGCAGGTTCATATTACAGCATCCTTTTCAGCAGGTACAATAGTGGGGCCACAGTCATCTGGGGCCGTGTAGTATCCTTTCCTGATGTTCTCAAATAACTTGTAGGTGTTGTCCCCCTTGAAGGGGTACAGGCCCATCATGTTGTAGAATGTGAGCCTAGCTGACCAGAGATATTCACCTTCAAGTCAGAGAAGGTGTCCTGGGGGTTGGCTATCTGAGGCGACTAGAATGCTCAAGAGCCCTGACTGGTGGGACTGAACTTTTCTTTGTGGGTAGTTCATTAACTATTCAGTTTCATCACTTGTTATAGGTCTATTCTTATTGTCTAGAGTCAATTTTATCACTTGTATGTTTCTAGGAATTGCCCATTTGATCAGAGTTATCTAATTTAATATACAATTGTTCATAATATTCCTTCATACCCTTTTTATATCTATAATTTGACAAGTGATGTCCTCTTTTAAATTCTAGTTCTAGTAATCTGACTTCTCTTTAAAAAATATTTTTATTGATTTCAGAGAAGAAGGGAGAGGAAGAGATAGAAACATCAATGATGAGAGAATCATTGTTCAACTACCTCTTGCACGCCCCCTACTGGGAATCAAGCCTGCAAACTGGGCATGTGCCCTGACTGGAATCAAACCATGACCTCCTGGTTCAAAGGTCAATGCTCAACCACTGAACCATGATGGCTGGGCTTGACTCTTTTTTCTTTCCTTGATCATACTAATTAACTGTTAGTCAATTTTGTTGCTCTTTCAAAGAACCAACTTTTGGTTTCAATGATTCTATTTCTTTACTATTTTCTATATCACTGATCTAATCCTCATTATTTCCTTCCTTCTCCTGGCTTTGAATTTAGTATGTTCTCCTTTTTCCAGTGTCATTAGATGGAAGATTAGGCTATTGATTTAAAATTTTATCTTCTTTTTTAATATAGGCATTAACAAATAACAGGTAGTGCTTTAGATGCATCCCATACATTTTAGTATGTTGTGTGTTCATTTCTGTTCATCTGAAAGTATTTCCTGGTTTCCCTTCAGATGTGTGTTCTTTGACCCACTAAAATTTTAAGAGTGTGTTGTTTAATTTCCACATATTTGTGAGTTTCCCAATTTTTTCTACCATACTAATTTTGAATTTCATTCCATTGTAGTGGGAGAACATACTTTGTATTATTTGTATCCTTTTTAATTTATTGAGATTTGTTTTATGGCCTAGCATTTGGTCTATCCTGGAGCATAGTCCATGTACATTTGAGAAAAATAATATAGTATATTCTATTGTTGAGGCAAAATGTTCTATAATGTCTGTTAGGTCAAGTTGTTTTACAGTATTGTTCGAATCTTCTATTTCTTCTTGATATTCTCCCCAGTAGCTCTATACATCATTGATAATGTGTTATTAAAGTCTCTATTATTGTTAAATTGTCTATTTTCCTCTTCACTCTATCAGTTTTTGCTTTATTTTAGTGCTCTATTATTAGGTGCATATGTTTATATTTGTTAGGTGTTCCTAATTAATTGATCCTTTTATCATTATAAAATGTCCCTCTTTTTCTCCAGTACCAATTTTCTGCTTTTAGTATATTGTTTGATATTTATATAGACAATCTAACTTTCTTGTGGTAGCTGTTTACATCATACATAATTTCCCATCCTTTTATTTTCAATCTATTTGTGTCCTTAAAGTATATCTCCTGAGGACAGCATAGTTTGATTATTTTTTAGTCTATCTCTGACTCTGAATTGGATTGTTAATCCATTCACATTTAGTTATTATTGATATTGTTGGATTTATATCTGCCATTTTACATATTACTTTCTATAAAAACATGCCATATTTTGACTTAATTTTTATCTAAACTGATACAAATTTGGGGAGTAAATACAGTAATAAACTACTATTAGGATTATACGTCTTACAAAAATTATGGAAAGTAAATTGGTACTATGTATCAAGTGCCAGTTGGTTAGAGTATTATTCCAATACGCCAAGGATGCAGGTTCAATCTCTGGTCACATACAAGAACAACCAATGAATGCATAAGTAAGTGGAACAACAAATGGATGATATTCTCTCTCTCTCTCTCTCTCTCTCTCTCTCTCTCTCTCTCTCTCTCAAATTGATATATAAAAAATATGTGGTAAAGGCCTTGGGGGTGTGGGTGTGAGAGTAGAGGGTCAATGTAGATAAAACATCTGTAATACTTTCAACAATAAAGATAAATTTTAAAGATTTTTTTAAAGAAGTGTTCATACTATTTGATATCGTAATTCCATTTCTAGGAATATAGCTGAAAAAAGTAGTCAAATATACAATCAAATGATTCACAAGGGAATTATTTATGATGGTAGTACACTGGGAGCAAAATACATTTTTATTAATAGGGTACATAAATAAATTATAGTAATTTATAAGATAAAATATAATTCATCCCCAAAACAAATGTATATGAAGGTATTTTAATACAATGAAATGCTTATAATACTGAATAAACTAAAAGACACAACTGTATTATAAGTATCCTATATAACAAAAGCCTAATATGTTAAGTGTCCAGTCATCTGTTCAACCAATCAAAGCATAATATGCTAATGATATGCCAAGGCCGCTCAACTGCTCGTTATGACATGCACTGACCACCAGGGGGAAGATGCTCCGACCAGCAGGTTAGCTTGTTGCTGGGGTCTGGCCCATCGGGACTGAGCAAGATGGGCCAGACACACCCTGGAGCCCTCCCGCATCCCTCCCTACCCCAATCTTGCATCAGTGGGGTCTCTGGGCCTGGCCTCCACCCTCTCACAACCTGGGACCCCTCAGGGGATGTCAGAGAGCTGGTTTTGGCCCCATCCCGCAGGCCAGGCTGAGGAACCCCACTGGTGCTTGAATTCGTGCACTGGGCCTCTAGCGTAATATAAAGAAGAGAGAAAATACACCACCAGAATTTTAACAACTATCTTCAGATCATTTTTATACCTTTTTTTATATACATTTCCTTTTCTATAATTAGCATGCCATAATTAATGATTAAATGTTTTGAGACATTAAAAATGTATGATTACAGAGCTTATGTTTATGAAATTCTAATTTCAGATACCATACTAATACCATGACTTTAGGTTATTAGTTCTTTCATCCCATAAGCATCAAGATAACTATAATATCTGAGGTAGTATGCTAGGAAGGGAAGGAAATAAAAAAATAAAATGATAATTCTTAAGTGGTTTAAATTTTATTAGAAGGCACCCTGGCAGCATGCTCAATGGTTAGAACATTGGCCCATGTACCAAAAGTTTGTGGGTTTGATTCCCTGGCACATGTGAGGTAACCAATTGATGTGTCTCTCTCACATCTCTCTCTCTCTCTCTCTCTCTCTCTCGCTTTCTTTCTCTCCTCTCTCTCTCTCTATTCCCCTCTCCCTTCCTCTCACTCTCTCAAATAAAAATAAAAATCAATGGAAGAAATATCCTCAGGTGAGAATTAACAACAACAAATTTTTATTAGAAAGTACAGTCATTTAAGATAATTTCAATGGAAGACAGATATCTTTAGATCAGTGCGTTATAGAATTTGGGGACAGAGATTACATCTGGGCTCTGCTATGTAAGACTGATCCTAATATTAGCCTGGACAAAATTATTTCAGCCCCATTACTTTGAGTACTTTCCCAAATAACTGCCTGACTATCCTCCTAATAATGCCACCGACCCTTAGCCCAAGGTAGGTCATTCTGGGAAGCACAGAAAATTTGTATATTAGTCACAGCCTTGTCAAGTGTAAGTGTTCTGCCCTTAAGTAAGCAATTGAAGCTATAAAAAAGGTGGGAAGCTAAAGAAAAAGATAGTATTATAATATATATTACACAAAATTTTTTGGATAATAGTATATACATAGCTGTTTTACAGATGGGGTTAAGAAGTAGAAGGTGTTATATAATTACTTTCAACAATCATAATTTGAATGTTAATATAATTGTGATAAGAATATTTATCCTTTTCTCTGAAAAGAGATGTGAAATGAAACAGTCTAAGTTCTTAGATGGTAAATTGGCTCTGTCAATAAACAGATAAAAAAAAACACCTTATGCCAGCATTTTCTATCTTTTATGTAAGTTCAGCATTTATTCATTCAGTAAAAAATTATTTATTGTCTCCTATATTCCAGGTATTATTCCAGGCACTATGAGACATACCAGTGGAGAAGAAAGACTATATCTACAAACTAATACTACAAACTATTGAAACTTGGTCACTCATTTTTCTTCTCTTGTTTAAAAAAAATAAGACAATTCATTTAAGTCAAGTAAATGAATCTCTGACCCTTAAAGGAAACAACAGTGTTTTCTAGAAATTTTATTTTTCTCCTCAGAAGATGTAGGCTGGGGCAAAGTGGCACATGTATGTGGGATGAGAAACTCCCAGATGACACACTTTTTTCCTGTTCTAATCTTATAAATCAGGATATAAGAAATTGAACAGAAAGGCAAGAGAGTCTGCCTAATAATCTAGGGAATACCATTATAAATATGTTTTTCATTCTTCCTAAGGCTCATATCAGGACAATGTGTTAAAATTACCTTCAGAAATAAACACCTGCCAGGACGGTGTGGCTCAGTGGTTGAGCATCGACCCATGACGAAAGAGGTCACTGGTTCGATTCCCAGTCAGGGCACGTGCCCGAGTTGCAGGCCCAATACTCAATAGGGGTCGTTCAGGGGCAGCCAATTGATGTTTCTAAATCTCTATCTCTTCCCCTTCTTCTCTAAAAAAAATCAATAAAAATTTATTTTAAAAAAATTAATAACCAAGCTACCCCATTAGGTTATACGGCGATGATAGATAGATAGATAGATATCTAAAGATAGGATTTTACTAAATGCCCTTTGTAAAAATTTATATATATATATATACAGGGGCATTTACAGGGACATGACAGTTATCTAAGCTTCAGGTTGCTGATATGGCACCCCAGGTAGGAGTGGCTCCATCGTGGGTCTAGAAATTTATTTCAACATTTGTATGGATTGACTAGTTCACGTTCAACCAGAACTATTTATATATATTCTTTTCTTATTTTTATCTATTTGAATTGGAAAAACTATGCATGTTTTGATGTGTTTATTGATTTCTTGACACCTTTTATTAAAAATATTCAGGGTCAAAAAAGGAAGTTAAGTTACATATATGGGCGTGTAATCTTAAGAGTAAATCATTTGAACTATGTAACTATCGGTAAAGGAAATAAAAATCAAGATAATCATTCTCTGAGGAGGTATATCTACATGATGCATGATTAGTTGACAATTTAAATATAAACAAACAAAGCTGTCAAACACATCATTTATTATTATAAAATTTCCCACATTAAATTCAGTTCAACTGTTCCATGTATGTGTATAGCCTAGGAAATATTTATTTTCCCAATTTTACAGATATTAACTTATTTCTAGTATTTACTGTGTTAAAAATTATTAAAGAAGGAAATTTAGGTGAAATAAACTTTACTAACCACTTCATGAAGTAGACTGTCTCCTTTTGGAGAACTGCAGAATGGGGCACAAGGCAGGAAGCTTTTATGAAGAATAAAGAACAAGAAAGAGAAAATAGAAAAGAGCTCATTGGCTGGGGCCACATAGTCAACCCTGTTTGGGATGAAAAGACCAGCATTGCCTTGGCGTTTGGGGATTGGCCAACCGGCTATACTGCATTTCTAGTCAAGCAGAGCATTTACAGGGACATGACAGTTATCTAAGCTTCAGTTTGCTGATATGGCACCCCAGGCAGGAGTGGCTCCATCGTGGGTCTAGAAATTTATTTCAACATTTGTATGGATTGACTAGTTCACGTTCAACCAGAACCATTTTCAGGATCTGAGATTTAGGTCTCAGGGTCAATCCCAGAAAACACCAACCGAGGTGAGAGAAAATAAAGCTGTGGGCATGAACATGCACAAAGACCCTGAAGTAAAAGTGAAAAGGGAAAATGAACACACCAGTGAGGTAATTCA
>NW_006287806.1:258449-260240 GCF_000327345.1 Myotis davidii
TCCTGAGGCTCGGCAGGGCATTCTGTATCCTGCCAGAACACAGGGATATAGGCAATCTTGTGAGAAGCTGCTACAAGGTCATCTCACACTCATTACCCTGTCTCAAAAGAGGTTGCCATGACAGTTTCTCATCTGTCTCCCTCATTCCAGTGAGGAAAGAGGCTTTGTGATTCACCCTCCCCCACTCTGGGTCCAGCTTCAAGCTTGAAAGGCTCTTAGTTGCATTATGGAAATGGTTTATCAGCAACAAAGAGCCCTACCACTTGTGTTGCCAATCATTTGGACACTTGTTCTAATGCCACACTTGGAACAAAGGATGGGTAGATAACACCATGCTGATCTTGTTTTTGCTCTCCATGTAACTGACAAAATACACTTGGGCTTATTGTTTCTTACTGGCTGAATCTGTCAGTCTGCTGAACAGTATAACAGCGTGGAATAGGGGAAGGGGGTTTCAAAGTGGCGAGCCTAGAAAAGAAAACAAGGGCCAAATAAAGAAAAGCTGTTTAGAGCAATAGGGAAAAAGAAGAATAAAATTGGAGGCATCACACTACCTGATATCAAACTATTCTACAAGGACATAGTGATGAAAACAGCATGGTACTGGCATAAAAACAAATATATAGATCAATGGAACAGAATAGAGAGCCCAGAAATAAACTCACATCTATATGGTCAATTAATATTTGACACAGAGGTAAGAACATATATTGGGGTAAAAACAATTTACCAGGTATTCAATAAATGGTGCTGGGAAAAATTGGACAGATAAATGCAAAAAAAATTAAAGGAAATCACTTTCTTACACCGTATATAAGAATAAACATTAAATGGATTAAAGACTTAAATATAAGACTCAAACCCATAAAACTACTGGAAGAAAATATAGGCTAGAAAATTTCTGATATTTCTCTTAGCAATATTTTTTTCCTGATATATCAACTAAGGCAAGGGAAATAAGAAAAATAAACATATGGGATTTCATCAAACTGAAAAGGTGTTGCCCAGCAAAGGAAACCATCAGCAAAGAAAAAGGCAACCTACTGAATGGAGGAAGATGTTTGCCAATGATACATCTAATAAGAGGTTAATATCCAAGATTTATAAATAATTCATACTACTCTACATAAAAACAAGAAACAATCCAATTAAAAATCGAAACAGGATCTGATACACACTTCTCCAAAGAGGACATACAGATGGCCAATACATATGAAAAAAATGCTCAATGTCACTAATCATCAGGGGGATGCAAATTAGAATCACAATGAGATACCAACTCATACCTGTCAAAATGGCTATCATCAATAAATCTACAAATAAACGTTAGCAAGGATGTGGAGAAAAAGGAACCTTCATACACTGTTGGTGAGAATGGAAATTGCTGCAGCCACTATGAATAAAAGGATGGAGGGTCCTCAAAAAATTAAAAATAGAACTGCCTTATGGCACAGCAATTTATTTTCTAGATATATATACAGAGAAACCCAAAACACTAATTCAAAACAATATATGCACCCTACTCCACACAATTAAACCTAAGTTCATTGCAACATCTTATCTAATAAAAGAGAAACATGGTAATTGGCGTACAACCGCTACCCTTCCCATTGGCTAATCAGCCAGATATGCAAATCAACTGCCAGCCAAGATGGAGGCCGGCAGCCAGGCAGCTTGAAACTAACATGAGGCTTGCTTGCTTCAGTGACAGAGGACTCCAATGTTCCCCACCTGCCACTGCAGGCCTCTGAGCTGCAACTCTAAGCAACTATGTTACAAATATAGAAGCTA
>NW_006287806.1:260797-262712 GCF_000327345.1 Myotis davidii
CTGCCACCCGGGAGCAGGCCTAAGCCAGCAGGGCATTATCTCTCGAGGGGTCCCAGACTGTGAGAGGGCACAGGCCAGGCTGAGGGACCTCCCCTTCCCCCCGAGTGCACAAATTTTTGTGCACCGGGCCTCTAGTTATTTATAATAGCCAACTCAAGTGCCCATCAACAATTGAGTAGATAAAAAAGTGGTGGTACATTTACACAATGAAATGTTACTTGGCCATAAAAAAAATAATGAAAGCTGAACATTTCCAACAGCATGGATGGACTAGCAGGGGTCCTCAAACTCCGGTCCACGGGCCACATGCAGCCCACCAAAAACATTTATCTGGCATGCCAGGTATTTTTTCCACCGCTGCATGCATAGGAATTTGTTCACAGTTTTTTTTTAAACTATAGTCCGGCCCTCCAATGGTCTGAGGGACAGTGAACTGGCCCCCTGTTTAAAAAAATTGAGGACCCCTGGACTAGAGGGTATTATCCTCAGTAAAATAAGTCAGTCAGAGAAAGACAAATACCTTATGATTTCACTCATATGCATAATCTAAAGAACAACATAAAGGAACAAACAAAATTAAAACAGACTGATGGTTGCCAGAGGGGTTGGGGGATTGGGTGAAAGATGTGAAGGGATTGAGAAGTACAGATTGGTAGTTACAAAATTGTCATGGGGATGTAAACTACAGCATAGGGAATATAGTTAATAATATTATAATGACTATGTATGGTGCAAGGTGGGTACTGGAAATATCAGCACTTCGTAAAGTATATGATTATCTAACCACTATACTGTACAACTAAAACTAATACAAAATAATATTGAATATAAACTTTAACTGAAAATGATTTTTAAAGGCTATTTTTGCATTGTATTTAGTTTTGAAGATCTTTGGCAAAATATCGTTAAGGTCCAAATCATAAAGGAAACACAATAGTTAAAAAACGTTTATCTAATTTACACTATATGTTGAATTAAACTTACTTTCTAACTAGCACTCATTTATAAAACTGATTGTATTGAGTGAAACAATGTGGTTTTTTAATCTAAGCAAATCACAAATTAAATTTTAAGTGTCACTACATATGCATCATGTATATAATGTCTGAAGTGATTTTCTGGAACAATTTTAATGATCTTGTACTAAAGAAGAAAGCTGCATGTGCCATGAAAATAAATTCATCTTATGCTCAATATACATCCACTTAGTTATACCTTCAAATAATTGTTGATCATGAAAGATATCTAACTGTAGTAAGAATCTAGTCATCTTGCCCTAACCTCAGTGGATAGAGTGTTGGCCTGTGGACTGAACGGTCCCAGGTTTGATTCTGGTCAAGGGCATGAACCTTGGTTGTGGGCACATCCCCAGTAGGGGGAGTGCAGGAGGCAGCTGATCTATGTTTCTTTCTCACTGATGTTTCTAACTATCACTCTCTCTTCCTCTCTATAAAAAATCAATAAAATATATTTTTTTAAAAAGAATCTAGTCATCTACCTACTAATATAAAAACCCTGGGTGGTATTCATCACGACCACCAGAACCAAGACCAAGCGAAAGGAAGTCAGTCCTTCAGAGGTTGTCTTGTCAATGGCTGTGCCCTCCCCCGAGCTGTTTCCTGTAAGGGCAGGGTTTGAGGCAGGAACCCACCCTGGGAGCATGGAGGCATCTCTTTATAAAGTGTGCTGCACCAGCACAGCCAAGGGTGAACCTGAGCGGGGGCGGCTGAAAGGCCTAGAAAGGACAGACAAGAGAATGAAAGCCAGGTCTTGGTGGGACACTGCTTCTCTGAGAGACAGCGACCATGCCCACAGCCATGCCTTTATTTTATAGCAGATGCTACAAGGCAAAGTAAGGGCATGACCAAGATGTTTACAACATTCTCATGGATTTCAATCCTACTCAACTACATGC
>NW_006287806.1:264726-266059 GCF_000327345.1 Myotis davidii
TGGAAAAAGTTTAACTACATTAGAAAGCAGATCTAATTAAGCAAGTTTATTCTATATATATATAAAAGGCTAAGTTGACTCGTGCATGCGCGATACATAAAATGCTTTCACTGGGGGCAATCACACGCATATGTTTCGATCTGTCATTGTTGATCGTGACTCTCATACTTCTATTATAGAGAAAGGGAAAATAGCAATATTAAAATATCTCCACTAATTAATTCCCTTTATTAAAATAATATATCTTATTGATTTTTCACAGAGAGAAAGGGAGAGGGATAGAGAGTTAGAAACATTGATGAGAGAGAAACATCCAGCAGCTACCTCTTGCACACTCCCCACTGAGGATGTGCCCACAACCAAGGTACATGCCCTTGACCGGAATCAAACCTGGGACCCTTGAGTCCGAAGGCCGATGCTCTATCCACTGAGACAAACTGGTTATGGCAATTAATTCCCTTTTAATGTGCACAAATTTCATGCACCGAGCTACTAGTCCTATATAAAAAAGAGGTAATATGCAAATTGACCCTCATACCATAATGCTGTCACAAGATGTTGACACGCACAACAGGGGTGGGGCAGCGGGGGCAGAGCCGGCGACCAGCTTGCTCAACTTCTGCTGGGGTTCTGAGGCCCTGCATGCACATTGCAGTGGTGGGGCCTGGCAGCCGCTGCATGCAGCCTGGAAGCAGGGCATCGGGGCAGCATTCCAGGACTCGGGGCCATCCCATGGCACACCAGCCACATGGGGCAGGATTTCAGGTCTTGGGTTGGTACCATAGCATGGGGGTTAGGGGGAGAGGGAGGCGGAGTACCAGGTCTTGCACGATTTCGCACAACGAGTCACTAGTCCTATCTAATAATAGACAAACATGGTATTTAACCATACCTCTGCTACGCTTCCCATTGGCTAATCAGCAGGATATGCAAATTAACTGCTAACAAAGATGGCAGCCGGCAGCCACGCAGCTGAAGCGAACATGAGGCTTGCTTGCTCCAGTGGTTGAGGAAGCCAAGGTTCCCCACCTGCTGTGGCCCAGCTCTGAGCTCCAGAAGCAACAATGTTGCAATTATAGAAGCTAAACAAACCCCAGATACCTGCTTTCAGCTGGCCACGGCCTCAGAGCTAGAGCTGGGACTCAGAGCTGGAGCCGGCTCTCAGCTCCAGTGACAGCTGTAGAAGGTAAATAAATCACAGAATAAAAAAAAAGGAAAAAAAAGAGGCTAGGAGCTTCAGTCACCCACCAGCCTGAAAACGGCCCTCAGCCTCTCACCCGGACTGGCCAGGCACCCCAGTGGGGACCACCACCTGAAGGGGGAGTGACCAGAT
>NW_006287806.1:267926-275684 GCF_000327345.1 Myotis davidii
CTGAGGGACCCCCTCCCCTCCCCTCCCCCCTGAGTGCACACATTTTTGCGCACCAGCCCTCTAGTATATATATAAAAGGCTATGTGACCATCCAACCAGTAGCTATGATGTGCACTGACCACTAGGGGTAGACACTCAACGCAGGAGCTGTTGAGCTGTAGTGACTTGGCAGCAGCGGTTCTTGGGGGACGCACCCCAGAACTAGAGGGAGGGAGCCCAATTCTTGGGTGCATCACAGTCTTCTTGCAATCTGGGACCCCTCAGGGGATGTCAGAGAGCCAGTTTCGGCCTGATCCCCACAAGCCTGGTGGAGGGACTGTACCCCACCTGCCGGAGGGACCCCATTCACTCTGCCGATGCCCTTCAAGCCCCAGCACTGCCCCAGGTGCGGCCGGCCTTGGAAGGACTGCATGAGGTTTGCTCCAGAGAGCGTCTGGCCCCTCTCGCCCAGTCCCGTCACACCGGCCACCTTCTAATTAATTTCCTTTCAATGTGCATGAGTCATGCACCAGGACACTAGTTATATATAATAAATATTAATGATATATAATACCTTATATACACATTAGCCATTATATATTTCTAAACTAAGCAAAATACATATTTCTTTCTAAGGAATATGAAAAATGAATTGAAGATGGAATTTTTTTTTTCTATGGGGAGGGGGAGATATTTATAGACATTTCAGAAGTTTTGAGAAATAGTATCCTAGGTTCTAGAAGACTATCTGTTCATTGTTCTATTATGTCTCCAAAACTACATAGATATCAAAACACACTTACCTTCAAATATGAGATATTACAGGTAAAGAAAGCTACAACATAAATTTACTTGCTTGGGGGCATTTTTCATTTTTTAAATGTCTGGGGGAAAACTTTTAATTCTTTTAAGAATAAAATATTTTGAAGAACACTGAAAACCTTCCTTCATGAGTCATCTACTAATGCATGGGACAGAGAAGATGGGCTCCACAGTGAGAATGGATGAACTGCATGAAGCATAGTGTCATTCCAAAGGTCACTTATGACCCAGCTTCCCTCAAACTTAGTACTGTCAAATTCAGCTGTAGGACACAAGAGAGCCACTTGTACTCTCATCAGTGAATGGCAAGTACTAGGACAGATTATTAAGGTACTGGGCACTTCACTTACTTTTTGTTCACTGAAGATAGGTGAAGTAAAAAAAAGCAGAGTGGCTTTAGCTTCCATGGAAATCAGAATTGCCATTACTAAACAAGCATTCCAGGAAATCTTCTACAACTCATTTTTAAATAAATTCTCAACAGAGGAAACATAGAACATTCCAAGTGAATAGAGTATTACTTGTGAGATTTAGTCCTATACCAATGCAGAATGCTCTCTGCGTGCACCCCAACCATAGTGTCACTGATGCTTTTTTTTATTTTTTAAAATGTTTTTATTGATTTTCTTAGACAGGAGAGGAGAGGAAAGGAGGGAGGTAGCAAGAGAGCGAGAGGGAGAAAGAGAGAGAGAAACAAGGATCCACAGCCTCCTGCATGCCCCCTACTGGGGATTGAGCCAGCAACCCAGCATGTGCCCTGGCCAGGAATCAAAGCAGCCATCCCTTGGTGCATGGGACGGCACTCAATTAACTGAGCCACACCGCAAGGCATCACTGATGCTTTTTAAAAAATTGACTTGCAAAATATCTGTACCTGGAATTTACAATTCTTTTGTAGTGAATCAGTTGCAAATAGAAACTCAGTCATCAATTACATCTTGGTCTTACATCATCTCAAATCAGCAAGCAATTTACCTTTTCTTGCCTGAGTTACAAATCTTTAGTTTTTACACAGCACCTCTTGGTTCCCTAGTCACTGCATATAACACAATCTAGAAGCAAACTGAGAAAGGACATATAGAAAGAGTATTGGAAATGATACCTGAGCCCTGGTCACTGTGGCTCAGTTGGTTGAGCACCGTCCCATGCACTGAAAGGTCACTTGTTCGATTCCCAGACAGGGCACATACCCAGATGGTGGGTTCAAACCCCATCAAGGTGCATATGAGGGAGGGAAGGGAGGGAGGAAATGATACCTGAATTCCAAGGCAAACCCTATGGGATTACTCTGGATCCTCAAGGCTATAGCAGAATGTAAATGTCCCCATCTGTATGAGAGTTCAAAGCAATTTTAAAGCTACCAATTGATAGTTCTTACAGATCTATATCTAACCCAGTTTGCCCGTTTTCCATTTTTCATTGTCTTCAAATGTCATCAAGAATAAAAAAAAACGGTTTGGAAGACAACTCTCATCTCTGTGTTCCTGGGTTAGTTTTGCATTTTGGGCAAATGGGTAGTTATTTAATTCTTAAAGATGTTGGGGGCAAATAACTACATTATACAATTCTGAGCTTCCATAATGGGGGGTCACTGTTATGATTTAAACTTGTCTCATTGTTATGATTTTTACAAGTATACACTGACACACAAGGTCTGTTTTTATCCTCCACTAAACTGGATCTACACAGCCACAATTACCAAAGTCATTCAGGCCAAAAATGTGCTTTTGCCTGAATTACCAAGATGATTACACCTACTCTAGAGGGGCTGCTGATTGAAAACTGTAAGAGCCTGATTGCAGCAATGCTCTGCATTTCTTTGTCTTCATTTTCTTCCAGGATGTTTGTTCTCAATTTTATAAGACCAAGAAAACATAAGATTCCAGGGCTTTAGTATTGGGAGAACAACAGAGTGTTTATTTGCAAAGGAGGAGCAACAAAGAGCTGTGAGGACAACAGGGGAGAGGAGAGGAACAATAACTTGGAAGAACTGCTATCTTATTTTAACCCCTGGGAAACTGTGATATTATACTCTACTGTGAAATCTACTGCTCTCTGTTGGGCGAAAAATAGATAATCCAGGAGGAGAAGAGGAGGGGGAAAGGTTTGTATTATTAACAGTTTAAATGCATCATGGTCTCTGTTTAAATACAATCTTGATGAATTGTTCTTAAAAATGGTATTGATCTAGGTAATCAATCTTAGTGCTTTTGTCAAAAAAGATTTTTTCACCAAAACTGCAATATCGATTACTTGCATCAGAACAGAGTTTAAAAGAGGAGAAATTCATTCAAGTCAAAGCTATTGCTGATGGCCCTAAAAATACCAGAGTTGCACATCGACCCCCACTAAAAAAAAAAAAAAAAAAAAAAAAAAAAAAAAAAAAAAAAAAAAGCTGATTTCAGGAGCAGTCACCAGTGGGTCTTTGCTTCATTCCCTATCTGTCCTCTGACAACTGTTGTTAATCTTGTAGCCTCATGCTCCCTACCTCTCACGTAACAGACCATGCAGCAATAATTGAGCTCTCAAACTGCAAAACAAAGGCAAGAGCAAAAAAATTACAAAGGTGTTTAATGGTTAAAATAAAGTCCTCTTCAGCCCATCCCGGGTTCATTGAAGATAAACTGTCAATCTAACTGAAGTCTTGGGATTTGAAAACCTTGAGTGATTCTTGCATTAGCATAAAATCCCAGAAAAGCAGAGAAAGCATTTAAATTCTACACACTGTATTCAATCTTTTGAAAGATTTATTTGGTAGGTGAAGAATGAATATAGCAATCCTGGCGGGCCTGTATTTCTGACAGAAACACGTTATAAGTTCTCTACATATATGCCTTGCAGTGAGCACAATAGTGCACCCACCAGCACTAAAATGATCATTGCTATTTATAAAAATAAGTCAACTCACTACCCTAAAATTAACTCAGAAAAGCACTTCTAAGTGCTTGGGTCATCATAGGGATTCCAGAAAGGTGGATTCGACTGATACAATTTTAGTTAGTCACCTGGAGGGACGCTCTACATGGAAAGACATCTAATACTCTACCAGGGGTCACCTCCCGGTCCTATGTCATGCAGCAGGAGCATAGCCATTCAGTGCCTTCTCTAGGCCAAGAGTCTATCACAGACCTACAGAAGAACAGCTGAAATGCAAAGAACGGGCATAGAAATTTAAAGAATGAATACATTTATAAGCACACATCACTATATCACAAAGAGAAATAATCAAATGGCATACAAATATTCATGCTGGGAATAAAGTCATAATTTTACCTTGACTTTTTTAAAAGAATCAGGCACTACTGAACCTCACACCCAAAGCAGATTAAATAAATTGTTAGATATTTTGGCTCTTTCAGAAAAAGATATTATTCTTAAACAAAAAGCAAGATGAAATTAAAATGTCATTCTAAAACTACTCAACAAAGAACATACTTTAAAAATTACTAAAGCATGGCCCTAGCCAGTTTGGCTCAGTGGATAGAGCATTAGCCTGCAGACTAAAGGGTCCTGGGCTTGATTCTGGTCAAGGGCACATATTGTAGTTGCAGGCTCCTCCCCAGGCCCTGGTCTGGGCGCGTGCAGGAGGCAACCAATTGATGTGTTTCTCTCACATCGATGTTTCTCTCTGTCTTTCCCTCTCTCTTCCACTGATCAGTGGAAAAATATCCTCGGGTGAGGATTAGCCAAAAAACAATTACTAAAGCATGAAAGAGTAGTATGGAATGGGGGAAAAGATAGCTTACATCGGTGTAACGAGGCAACCACTACCTCAACCAGGTGATTAAGATGATCATTAGTGCCCTAGCTGGTTTTGCTCAGTGGATAGAACATCAGCCCATGGACTGAAGGATTTTGGGTTCAATTCTGGTCAAGGGCACATACCTAGGTTGCAGGTTCGATCCCTGATCCCATCAGGGTGCATGCAGGAGGCAATCAATCAATGTGTCTCTCTCACATCGATGTTTATCTCTCTGTGTGTCTCCCCCTTGCTTCCACTCTCTCTAAAATGTAATGGAAAAAATATCCTCCAGTGAGGATTAACAAAACAAAATAAAAAACCAACAAAAAAAATGATCATTAGTGACAAGTCACACTGACTGCATGTACCCATGCTCTGATGTGTGATGAGAATGGCACTTCTCCTATGTTTTTTCTCCTAAGAGCCCATAACACAGGTCTAACCATGAAAAAAAAAAAAAAAACATTGGAAACATCCAAATTGAGGGATCTTTCACAAAATACCTAACCAGTAGCAGTACTTCTCACAACTGTCAAGGTTATCAAATCAAAGAAAGTCTGAGAGACTGTCACAGCCCAGAGGAAACTAGAAGACATGATGAGTAAATGTAACAGAAAAAAGACATCAGGAAAAAACAAGTGAAACCTGAGTAAATTGTGGAGTTTATTTAATATAGTAATGTACATATGTTGGCTCCTCAGTTATGACAAATGTATCATAGTGCTATAAAATGTTAACATCTTACAGGGTGGAACGAAGTGTTGGGTATTTGGGAACTCTACTATGTTGGAGAGTTTTCTGAAAATCTATTATTCTAAAATTAAAAATTTGATTAAAAAGACAACAAATTCTGTTTGAAAGAAACTAAATTATGAAATCTTAACACTCTTCTATACCACCTTTCTGAATCAAAACATGTTTGAAGTGGGATCTTTACAATGACCAGTTATCTTAACTATCACCTTCTAAATTCCACATTATGACTAGATATTAGATTCCACAGTTTGGCTATTTTGTGGCTCCATTGTTTGATCAGCAGATATGTATATGTCAGGCTGTAACACTATAGGTATATTTTCTTCAGAAATTCTCCTGGAATACAGATGAAGCTAGCAGACATCTAATTCAAAACAAACCAAGACAGAAACCTGATTCAGGAAAATTTTCCTTTCTTCCTTAAAGTGAAGAAAAATCAGCTCTCTTTCTGCATCCTACCCACCTCCTTAGAATTAGATGTTGGGAAGCTGAAAGGTTTCTGTCCTGAGGCTTCAGGGGGGTTACTATTGAACCTCAGCGAACAAAGTGAGTAGAAGTGGGCAATTCAATAAATTATTTGGCATCCAATTTAGGTATTATTTTACACGTATTGCTCTGTTAATAGAAAACTAAACTAGGGTTTTTTTTTTTCTTGTTTTCTGTTGCCATAGGTGATGATTTCTGAACTTCTAACTGTTTGAAGAAAATAGTTTTCTATATATATTCTTCAAAACTCTTTAAGTGCTCACAAAATCATTTGAGAGGATTTTGTTGCTGCTGGGTGCACTCTTGTGCTCAAAATCCAGTAACTACAAAAATGCTACAATGAAGTAAGAAAAAATGTATCTCCACTAGGGCAGACTCAGAACCTCCATTCCAAAAGATTACTGAACTCAACTGACAGTAAGGTGGAGTAACAAAATACCAGATTATTTTGCAATATTTATATTAGGCTTTTTAAAATGGTTACTGAATAATTCCAAATTCATTTTTCACCTTAGAACTGTAATTTAAAAATCAGTTGTTCAGGGGTGGATATCTAAAATTTCAAAACAAAACAAAACAAAAAAAAACCCCACAAACAAAAACCCTCATACTACTCAACACCAAAAAGACAAATAATCCAATTAAAATGGGAAGAAGACCTGAATAGACACTTTTCCAAAGAGCACAAACAGATGACTAATAGACATATGAAAAGATGCTCAATGTCACTAATCATCAGAGAAATACAAATTAAAACCACAATGAAATAGCACCTCTTACCTATCAGAATGACTATCATCCATAGAAAAGTGTTGCCAGGGATGTGGACAAAAGAGAACCCTTGTGCACTGCTGGTGGGAATGCAGACTGGTGCAGCCACTGTGGAAAGTAATATGGATGTTCCTCAAAAACTTAAAAATGGAACTGCTTAATGACCCAGTGATTCCACTTCTTGGATTTAACCACAGAAATCCATACCACTAATTTGAAAAAATATATGCATCCCTATGTTCACTTCTGTGTTATTTACAATAGCCAAGCTACAGAAGCAACCCAAGTGCCCATCAATAGACGAGTGCATAAAAATGTTGTTGTATGTATATACAATGGAATATTACTCAGTCATAAAGAAAAGAATGAAATCTGACCATTTGCTACAAATGAATGAAACTAGAAGGAATTATGCTCTGTGAAATCAGTTAGAGAAAGACAAATACCACATGAATTCACTTATACATGGAAACTAAATAACAAAATAAATGAACAAACAAAAACAACAGACTCATAGACACAGAGAGCAAACTGGTGGTTGGAAAGGGATTGGGGACTGGGTGAAAAAGGTAAAGGGATTAAGAAGTACAAATTGGTAGTGACAAAAGAGTCACAGAGATGTAAGTAAACCATAGAGAATATAGTCAATAATATTGTCATGACCAAGAATGGCGCCAATTGGGATACTGGAAATATTAAGGAGAACACTATGTAAAGTATATTATTGTCTAACCACTAGCATGTACACCTGAAACTAATCCTATCTAATAAAAGAGAAACATGGTAATTGGAGTACGACTGCTACCCTTCCCATTGGCTAATCAGGGAGATATGCAAATTAACTGCCAGCCAAGATGGCGGCGGCAGCCAGGCAGCTTGAAACTAACATGAGGCTTGCTTGCTTCACTGACAGAGGAAACCAACCTTCCCTGCCTTCCTTGCCGGCCTCTGAGCCTGCAGTTTGAAACATTGTAACAAATATAAAAGCTAAACAAAACCCCAGAAACCAGCTTTCAGCCAGCTGGGATCTCAGAGCTGGAGTTGATACAGAGTTTTGATTATAGAACCTAAACAAACCAGATACCTGCTTTTAGCAGCAGATGCCTAAGAGCTGGAGCCTCAGAGCTAAAGCTGGCCCAGAATAAAAAAAAAAGAAAAAGAAAAAAAGGAGTAGTTGGGAGCTTCAGTCCCAGCCTGAAAAA